>NW_021604604.1:7527177-7544241 GCF_004785775.1 Grammomys surdaster
GAGAGAGAGAGAGAGAGAGAGAGAGAGAGAGAGAGAATTTCCCTGACCAGAAATCTTCAAAAAATGTCAAGGTCATCAAAAGTAGAAAAAAGCTTGAGAAACTGTCCCAGCCACATGGATCCTGAGGAGATGGAACTGTTGAAGCACAGTATCCTGAGTGGGACTCTGAGACTGAGACAGGATCCTGGGGAAGGACTACAGAAAGCTCCGTATGCATGCACGTTAGCAGTAATGAGCACGGGCCTGGCACATTCTCCACAGCAAACTATATTAAGATGTCAACAGAAGGGCAAACTGTGCTCAGGTCATGTGGGAACTCTTCATAAAACACCAGCAGCAAATCTATAAACAGAAAAACTATCTGTAGAATTCCATTAAGGGCAGGTTGGGTATATGACACATGCCTTTGATACTAGCACTGAGGAGGCAGGGACAGGTGGAATCCTATTGTCCAACATGACCTCAAATTTGCCATGTAGTCAAGAATGACCTTGAGCTTCCTGATCCTCCTTCATCTACCCCATGAGTGGTGGGGTTATCGGCATGTGCCACCGTGCCCAGTTGATTCAGAGTTATGGAAACGCCCTACCAATGCAACTCCATTACCAACCCTCAAACCACTATAACAGTCATCTGAGTGTTTAAACCTCTTATACTCTAGTACAAAAACAACCAACAGTTAGCAAAGGAGTTCTGTGGCTGAACTTTCCTTGAAGATATCTGAGACCCTGAGTTCTACCTCTAAGAGAGCAGAAAAATAATATTTATAAACAAGTACCCTAGGTATAAATGAGCCAAGGAAGTAACCCACTGTCTGCAATCAGTAGCAGTCAGGGCAAAGGGAGCTCCCCCTACAGCCTATCATTTCTCTGAAGACATACCTTGGACACTACAATTAATGCCTACATCCCAGAGGCAGAGACCTAGAATGCTTCCAGCATGCATAGCACTTCTTAGGATTCGATTTGTTCTACTGCTATTTGAAGTTTACCTGAAGTTCCAGAACTCCAAGCAGGTCCTTCTTTTCAACACCAGGAAGACTGCAGGGAGTATGTCACTGTCTCTCAAGGCCAAACCTTGGTATCAAGTACAAAAAAGGTCAGGCAGGTTATCTGAGACTCCAGCCTTCTGCTTACTCACTACAAAGAGTAAGAGTCTTTGTTAACTATATGTCCCAGGGTGAGGTGGTATTGGGGAGGGGAAGTACTTTTTCTTCTCTGAGGAGAGGAAAAGGGGGCAGTGAGAGGAAGAATTTGAAAGGGAGGGACTGCAAGGAGAGTAGGTAGCAGGGATTGGATGCAAAGTGATTGGGATGTAAAGTGAATAAAAAAGTTATTGGAAAAAAGTATTAACTTGGGAGGCAGTCTTTAAATTCTCAGCCTTACGGAGGAGGGACGTTTTATGGGAGGAGGGAGATTGGAAAGCATCATTTTCATCAATCTCTCAGATGTAGAATTTCAAGGGGAAGATGACTACTGTGGGTCAGTGGACACAAAAAGGCAGGAGAGGGAAAAATGGAAATGAAAATGGATTTCAAGGCTACACCTGACCTTCCGCTTTCACTTTTGGCTAAAAGCCCAAGCAATGGATTCTCAGAGAAAGCTAGCTAGTGTTCCTTCTTCCTTTATTTCTTCCACTGACTTCTCCTAATTTGGCTGGCATTGGCTCCGGGCCAGATATTTACAAGCGATTTAATTTCTCATTTTACAGAGAAGAACACGGAAGATGAGAGAGATGACCCTCATTCACGTAGCTCGTGACCAAGATGACAAGTCAGCTCTCTCTATGTGATTCACACTCTGTTTCCCATGACATCACTTTGCCAGTCCTGGCAGCATGATGGGAGCTCACTGGCCCTAAGGGATGCACTGTGCCTCTGATAACAACAACAACAACAACAACTACAACAAGAGAAGGTATAGCCCACAACTCAAAGGGACTGAACATTTCAGCTAGTTTTTCATTTGGGAAGGCGTTCCCTCTGCTCAGGCTTCTACAAGCTCACTTCCCCTGTAGATGACTCCAGTTCTGGCTCACGTGTTCTGGGGGTATTTGGAGGCTAGAGTGATAAGTCTTGTCATTCACTGCATCTGCTACATTTCTACACTGGCCAATAGAAGACTGTTCTTCTCTATTCAGCGAGTGAAGGCAAAAGAGGCCACTAGGTTTCTAAACTACAGTCTTATATGGCCTCAGAATTCTCCCTTGCATAAATACTCACTGATATGCTCACTTGGAAGCCAAGAAAAGAAACTATAAATAGTCTCAGCCCCAGCTAGCAGAGGAAGCAGACCCGTAGCTATGCCAACTTGCACACACAAGCATCAGATGGAATCTTTGGGATATGTCTCTTTTGAAAGCTGCATCTATATCAACCTCACAAAGAACAACACCTTTTCTAACTAGAAGGCAAATGTGTCTTCAGGAATTTCTTTGAGTCAGAGAAAAGTTAATTGAGGAGGAAATTTGGCAGGAGTTTTAAATTCATTCTCCCAGGTTAAAACGGATTGGAAATAAAATATGCACATGTGTTTATTAATAAGCAAAAGGAAGGAACCTGTGTGCAGGTGTTCCAGATTTAAAAGAATGCACTGCCAAATTAAAATAATTGGCAAAAAGTCTGTGAATTTGATCTTTAAACTCTACTAGAAGCCAGTATCTTTACACAAAAATTCCACGAGAAGATATAAACTTCTGTGTGTGGTGTATTCGAAGAGACTTGATTCTAATGTAAAATCAAAAATGAGCATAAAATTCACTGTATTTAATGCCAATGACTGGCTGGGTTCCAGAATAAGTGGAAAGAAAGCAGTAGTATGGTGGGAAGCAGAGAGGAAGAGGGCCAGCTTGGCTAGGGATGCTGCCTTTGTGAGGGAAACATGCTCACCTTCTCCTCGCCTGGGCACAGAGGGCCCTTAGTCAGGATTTTAGGATACATATCAAATTACTACAATTTTCCATACACTATTCTTGTCATTTATATGAATTATTTCTCCCTAGGCTCCCCTGTACAATTGTTATATTTTTATATTATATTAAAACAAAATAAAAAGTAGTATTTCAATGAAAATATTTAGAGTCACTCAATTGCCCAAATTCACCTCTACAGCAAGGCATTAAAAAAAGGATTTGTATTTATAAATTTGTATGACTGACCCACAGCAGCACATACCTGCTGGGAAGTCCTACTGTCTGTCTCTCTGGCTTTACAAAGAGAAACTTAGGGGCTCTATTGAGATTCATATCCTAATTTATATTTTAGTCACTTCTACATACTTGCAAAGTTTCACATCGGAAACACTCCAGGCTCCCAGAAGAATTCATTACTAGGCATATCTAACACCACTTCCCTGGACCTCAAAGGCTCCCAGAGTTTTAAGCAGATTCAGTAATGGTGGCTTCTTCCAACTGTCTCCATCCCCATGGCAACACCAAGGTGAGCTTTAAATGTCAGTAGTGAACGCAATGAGAGCACAGTATGTATGTGGGTTTCACTTAGCAGTGTTTGCTGGATCCTCCATCTGAAATGTATAGCCACCCTCAAAACAGCACCAATATTTCCTTTTTACTTTGTTTTTTATTCAATTTATTCTGATCATGGCTTCCCCCCATCTTCTTCCAGATCCTCCCCATCTCCCCACCAGTTGAACTCTGTTCCTTCTTTCCCTCTCTTTAGAAGACAAACAGGAGAAACCAAAACAAAATAGAGCAAGAAACAAAACAAACAAGAAACAAAAGAAAAATCAAGAGAAACACATACACACAAACAAGACACATAAAGAAACAAAATCAGGAATCATATGTACAAGCAAAAGAACAGTATTACACGTGCAACCCAGACATTAAACATGTTTCCTGAGTGAGAAATTAACCAATAGTACTTATTCCTTAAGCAGAAGTTGGCACCTCTAACATCCACATTTTAGTTTTGAGTCAGGGTCTCTCACTGACTGGCTAGACTGGCTGGTCAGACAGCTCGAGAGAGCTGCCTGTCTTGATCTGCCCACCACAATCCTGACTCTGGTGTGAGGGTTATAGGCATGTGTTACCACACCCGGCTTTTAGATGAGTAGTAAGAATCTGAACTCAGGTCCTCAGGCTTGCATGGCATGTTGCCAGCTGAGCCATCTACCCAGACCAGACCCCTACCATTCTGAACCATAATGAAAACACCTCTGCATGTCTTTTGCCTCTGATGCTGAAATGTGTCTTTATCTCCAGCCTACTCTGAAATATGCCAGCTTATAGGATACATATGTGAGCTGCAGCCTGTAGAAGTAAAGAGTTTCCTTCGGACTGTTTTGTCACCATGCTGTATATGTTCTAATTCTCCATTTGATCTTCTGGCTTCCCTTGACTTCCTTCTGTCCCTCCTAAGCTTAGCCACTAATTTTCAAGGCTCAAGGTTCACATCACTACAGGAGATCAGCTTCCTTCTGCCAAAGTACTGCCAGCACTGGTTCCTTTTAGACTGTTCTTCCTTCTCATTCCCTTCGTGAAGCCCATCATGTATTATCCCTAGTGCTTTATCATTCCTCTGTAAGAATACCATCTTCCAATAATACACTCATATAGCACTTCTCCTAGGTAAGGAGTCTCCCCTTCTACGAAACAGTGGGCTTCCTAGAGGCAGAACCTATATAATTTTCAAAGCATCTGTCTTCTCATCCAAAGTCCTATAATTTATATTGAAGAGTTACTGACCCCATGCAATAACTGCTCTTTTCCTTCCTTACTCCATTTATTCAAAGCCAAATATATATTTATACACTCATGTGGCTGTAGAATGAGACTCATCATTAAAGGGCTCATGTAGCAGGATATCCCCCTCCCCCCGCCCCGCAACATTTACCATAAACTCAGTAATTTGGGAGGAGCTAAAGTGAGAGGTGTAAGAAGAGGAAGAGGAGGAGCTAAGAGGCAGAGATGTAGGAGCCACGGAGAGCCACGCATGTATCGAGAGCAGTCAACTCTCGATAACAACTTATATCTAGGTTAATTGGTTAACACTTCCAATTGTGTGGGCAACTTAATAATTGAGCATTACCAAATATATAAAACTATTGGATAATCTTTAACCATTAGAGTCTCATTTCTACCGGGTACCACATGGATGGCAGGATGTTCTGGGCTCAGCCCAACCTTGTGGAGACAGTGTGATAGATTGGCAGAGCCATCTCCCATGCTGGCGTCTCGCGGGTGGCAGGGCCAGTGCTTCTGGCCCACCTGAACTGAGCAGCAGTGAGAACACATGGCCACTTGTGGCCTCAGGCCTTGCCTAGTCAGGAAGATGGTGGGCTCATACCACAAGACAGATCGGGTGCTGCTATTTTAAAATATTACTGTAACAGGCTCAGCTTTCCTTGGGATGCTAAAACTAACACTGATGAAGGAAGAAGGGTGTTTTCATGTACAATATGCTACATTCAAAATCCAAGCCAGAACAATACCCTCTAAGTGTCCCCTCTAGGCACAAATCCAAAAGTTTTCTTGCTTCAAGTTCCTACTGTAAAACTGCACCAAGTGCTTTCTTCCCACTGGCTACCACAATGACTCTGGTATGTAAAGAGCCATACTACTATCTGTCCTTCATCCTTGTGTATGTCTGAAGCCCACATGTGTGCATGTATACTTGTGTGAATGTGTGTGCACATGTGTGTGTACTTGTGCATGTGTGTCTTTGTGTGTGCATTTGTGTACATGTGTATGTGCATATGTGTGTGTGTATGCTGTGTGTGTATCTGCATGTACATGTGTGTATGTGTGCATATGTGCATGGGTGTATGTGTGTTTATGTGTATACGGATGTGTACATATCTGTGCATGTTGTGTGTGTATGCGTGCATTTGTATATGTATGAGATTTCTTAAGACTTCATAAAAAGAAACCTATATACATAATAAAGTGAATGTTTCTCAGTTTTGTCCTGAATATTGATGATAACTTTTAATTCTTTTCTGAGAAGAATGATTTTATTTTGACCCAGTGTGTGTACTCTTTGACTTGCATGCATGTTATAAATAACAACAAAGTAAATGGGCAGAGCAAACATCGTCCACTCTATGCTTGGGGGGATCGATCTCCCTTTGGCCACTTTTCTCAGCTCTTTATTCAAAAGAAAGACCACTATCAAATAAGAACCACAGTGGACAGCGAGACCTGCGCTGGCCGTTTACCATTCGTTTACTAATTTTGTGGTATGGGAATTGACTCAAGGGTCTATCTAGTTGGTGGTAAGCAAGCACTTTATCGTTAGCATTCTGTGTGGTGCCTTAATCAGGCAAGGACACATCTGGAGATGTAAATAAAGCATGTAAAATTCTCACTTTCTATCTATCTTTCTTTTGTGTTTTGTTTCCTTTTTTGTTTGATTTTCGTTTGTTTGTTTGTTTGTTTGTTTGTTGAGACATAGTTTCTCTCTGTAGCCCTGGCTGTCTTGAAACTTGCTCTATAGCCCAAGCTAGTCTTGAACTCAGAGATCTACCTGCCTCTGCCTCCCAAGTACTGGGATTAAAGGCATGCACCACTATGGTCAGCTTAAAAATTCCATTATAAAATGTGTTAAGCCATTATTTCTTTTGAATTATAGTAAGGTTAATCAAAGACAAGACAATTTTACAATTTATTTATTTACTTATTTATTTTTCTTTTTTTTTTTTTACAATCCAGTCCATATCCCCTCCCAGCCCATACTCCCACAGTTCCACATCCCATTCCTTCTCCCTCTGTCTCCACGAGGATGTCCCTACACCCCAACACACACATACACACACATACTCACACACACATACACCCACCAGACTTCCCTACTCCCTGAGGCCTCAAGTCTCTCAAGGGTTAGATGTGTCTTCTTTCACTGAGGCCAGACCAGACAGTCCTCTGCTGTATATGTCTGGGGCCTTATACCTGCTAGAGTACGCTGCCTGATTGGTGACTCAGTGTCTGATAGATCTTAGGGGTCCAGATTAGTTGAGACTGCTGGTCTTCCTATGGGATCACCCTTTTCCTCAGCTTCTTACCAGTTATTTAAAAGATGAGAACAGGGACTGGGGAGATAGTGTCAACTGCTTATGGACTGAGTTCAGATCCTTAGCATCCATATAAGGAAGTAGTATAACAATACACTCCTGTGACTCCACTGTAGGGGTAGGCAGAGAAAGATTAATCCTGGGAGTTATGGGCTCACTGGCCAGCCAATCCAGCTAAAAGAGTAAGCTTAGAGTCAATGAGAGATCTTATCTCAAAAAATAAAGTTAATAATAATAGAGCAAGACACCCAACTTTGACCTCTCAGGTAAGGCACTCACACATACACACATGTATACCCCTCAAAATGCATGCACACAGGTGAAGGGAGCAAAGGGCAGTAGGTAGAGAAAGTATTTGTTAGCTAGCATAGGAAAGAGTTGGTTTATCATTTTCCATAAGCTTCCTAAACAGTCTCCTTCAATAAGTTACCCATTAAGCAAACATTATCCTAGGTCATAAGCTTTACTTTTCTAGGGTTACACTACCCATACCTCCACCAGATCCCTCCTGAGCTCACTGATTTTGCAAGGACATTTTTGGTACTTTTATAGTAATATAAAATCTAAACATTTCAAAGTTTTGGTGAACTGCTAAGCATGTTAGAAACCTACAACAAAATGTGAGACATAGCCTTGCAACCAACTACAAGCATCTTACTGTCAACCAAACAAGTGATATTCTTGCCTCTTGTGTTATAGAAACATGTTAAAGTGTTCTAAAGCTTGTATTCTCATCTTCAGAAGCCCAGTGATTCATTAGATAATTCTAATTTCAGGAAAAATTTCTGAATACTAATTTCTTTGGAGAATGTGGTCTTACCAGGTAGCTCAGGCTGACTTCCTCAGACTCTCAATCCTCCAACATCAACAGGGCAAGGGCTGTTGCACCACCACATCCAGCTAAACCATAAATTTGTTAAGAAGGAATCCAGAGGCCATCGTCCACAGTGTCAAACTTGTTCTTTGAGTTGTCATGGCTCACAACTCTTAAGAACATTACTCTTTTTAAAAATCACATCTTTTCTTTTTTATTTATTTGCTATCACAATATAGCTACAATATCCCTCATTCCCTGACACTGCCCCAACAACGCTATAATAACCCACTTTGTACATTTGCAAGCTGAATAACAATAGACATGCTAACCTGGAATGTCCAATGAGGCCTCGACCTTACACAAAACAGGTCAGACAACTGAGGAATGCTGAGAAAGGAGAAACAGTCTTCACTTGGGAAGAACACACAAATTGGTTATCCAATCCCAAATGGTCAGCCCTAAAAACACGTAAGGACCTTATTCTTAATATGTTCTAGGATCTCTCAGCCAAGAATACATCTCTCTCTTCTTTCCTCTGTGGAAATCTTGTAAAAACACACACAATTCTAAGATAAACCACCTGCCCGGAAGCTTTATTAACACCATTGGAGGCAGCAGTTACAGAGGTTGCTGTGAATCAGGCACTTGCTAATGCAAAACGGCGGTATATGATGGATTGTCTCTGCTGCCTCTGCACTGCCTTCCCTTCTCACAAAATGCCCCTTATTTTATAAGCTAAAACTCACAAGGTTTAAGGAATGTCTCTGAAATCAGCCAAGTGGAGCCTTCAGATGTTTGGGGTATAGAGTCTCACTCTGGGGTCTGTAGTCTTAACCACTAGGTGACTCTGGCACTAAGTGACAAACAGGGACATGATCATCTTAAGCTTATCCAGGAATGACACACATTGAAAGTAAAGTTAAATAGACTGGGCTTTAGCAATAAACACTGATGACACTAATATTAATAAAACTCTGAAACTAAGCCAGGCGGGCCAAGTAGAGTTTAGTATGTGTACAGAACATGGGCCTAGAGCCTTGCCTCTGTCAATTTTTAGCTTTGGGACTGTGGGCCTAATCCTGCTGGTCTGTATCTCCACACTATGGGATGCTGTAAATCTTAAAATGTATGCAAACTAGAAAGCTCAATGCAAATAGAATGTAGGGAAGAATGTAAGATAAGAGAAAATCACCTTCATTCAACTATTCAGACAAGTGGGTATGGCAGTATACATGTGAAATGTCCTTCAGAAGCCCATGTTCCCAGCTGGGGCTCTACTTTAGGTGGTGGTTGAAACTTGAAGAAGTACAGTCTCACAGGAGCAAGTAGGTCGCTGGTGGTATGCCTTTAAAAGTTATCCCTAGTCCCTGGTCCCCTCTTCTTTGTCTGCTTTTAGTGTGCAGTGAAGAGTCTATTCAAACTATGCCCCCACCACCATGATGATCTTCCCAGGCATATGCAACCAAGAAACTCTAACATGAACCTTCTAAATCACAAGTAAAAACAAATAACCTCTTCCTCTAAGGTCCACCTCCTCCGAGTCACAGTTATATGAATGTAACTAATATGAGGACTACTTTTTCTTCTTACTCAAAGACCAAGATATTAGTCTTGTGATTCCAGAGAACACCAGACTCTTTGACCACAGATATCCCTCTCCTCTTCAACTGGGTCTATTCATAAAGTGAGGTTTGAGTACTTTAAGCTGAAACCATGGAGAATGTTTTACTCTGCACATTGTGTGGAAGCCAAAGACCAACCACACAAGCATCTCACAGAGCCAGCAATATCCAGCACTACACACAGTGTCAAACACTGGGGGCTTGCTGGCATGACTTTCCCTTGCCTTTGAAATAAGATACCAAGAAAAGTTATTATTTTAAAATTACCTTTCAATTGAATTTCTCCCAATTAATGAGATTCTCAAACATCTCATTAAATTTTTCCAAGATGTCTAGCATTGTGGGGAAATGACAATACCATATTAAAATCTTATAAAAAATATAATAAAAAAAAACACCCCAACCATTATCAAGAACAGGACTTAAAGTTTCTAAAACAAAAGTGACTCTCTGTTCTTTCTCTGGTACACTGATTGTAAGGTCATAATGACTAAACCTAGCCAAACATTTTGTTCCTGTTGGGGGTTTTTCATGATAGATAGATACTAGTCTAAGATCTAAGATATTTCACAATTACATTGGTGTTGTAGCGAAGACTAAATACCTGATGATTCAAAGAATGTCAAGGTGGCCTACACAGTTATAAACATGTGTGTATGTATGTATGTATGTATGTATATACATGTAACATTTGTCAATGAAATATCCCCTTCTAGGGTCATGTATTGAAGCCTTACTCCCTAGCAAGTAGCAAGATTTTAGTAGATGATTTAAGCATTGAAATAGAACCTTATTGAGTCACCAAATGGGCCGCTCAATGGGGATGTGCTCTTAGACCCAGTGATTCACTGTATCCTAATTCCTTCCAGGATGTTGTGGGGTGAACTGCTCTACAATACCACACTTCTGCTGCCAAGATATTCTGCTTCCCCTACAATTTCTAGCAATGGAGCCTACCTACCTACCTACCATATCTTGAGAATTCTAAAACAGTGAATCAAAGTCAATTTTGATCCTCTTTATTGTTTCTCTCTCACGTATTTGTTTCAGAAGAAAATCATACCAATTCACAATATATCTGCAAAGATTTATTTCCATATGTTCATGTATCCACATTAGGAATCCATTTGTTCATAGATAGAGACGAACATAGAATATTTTGTAAAAGCCTAGAAGAATTCCAGTGGCATTCCCTAAGCTGTATCTAGGACTCGGTATTTTCATAAGCCAAGGAAACTGAGAACACAGCAACATG
This sequence comes from Grammomys surdaster, assembly GCF_004785775.1. Classification (NCBI taxonomy): domain Eukaryota; kingdom Metazoa; phylum Chordata; class Mammalia; order Rodentia; family Muridae; genus Grammomys; species Grammomys surdaster. The sequence continues at coordinate 7,537,900 of NW_021604604.1, forward strand.
TTCATTCATCCTCAAAATAGAACAGATATCAGTTCTTCTGCTCCTATCCTGCATCCATTCATTCTTTCTCTGGAGACAGTCCTCTGAGAAAATATTTCTTTCCTTAAATTTAGACTATGTGATGTGTATATCACTGATGCCTCAGTGAGCACACAGTTGAGGCCTGGCCTAAGAGTATATGAATATCCCTAGCTTAAACTAAAGCTGTGGATAAATAATTTTCAAATTGAGCCTTTGAGCTGAACCACAAAGATGCCCTGGAGAGCCTAATCATAAAGCTCCCAGGAACCAGCTGGCCACCACCTAAAGCAAGGACTAAAACCAGCACAGAAGAAAACAGAAGGCAGATATGGAATTTCCAGGATGTGCTTAATGACATACTATGAGCGACTCAGATGGTGACACCTAGGCTTTGCAGTTCAACAATGCCATAAATGTCCTTATCACTTAAGCCTCGGGCAGCCCTGTTTGTGGTCTCTGGCAACAGATGTGACCTATTTTCCTTTTTTACGAATATCAATATAAAGAATCTTTTAGAGAAGATGTTCAAAGTGAGAGGAATGGGTTCCAGAAATGTGTGAGCACGGAGCCAACATGTCGATTCGATGGAAAAGCAAAGACTTCCTCACGAAAAGTTCACTGACATTCCACCTTATCAAAATAAACATCTGTTCAAAAGCCTGCAATTATCACCTGGTATACTCTATACTGAAGAGTAACAAAATTAGAGAACTTTATTCACAGGGCTCATACAATACTGTCTCTTATCCCAATTCTCTATATTTTATTTTAAGATGGACTATATTAGAGTACAAAAGAAAACCACCACCACCACCACACCACCACCACCACCACCACCACCACCACCACCACCACCACCAATAAAAACTCCTGGTCTAGAGAATAGAAGAATCTCTGGCCTGGTTCAAACCTAAATAGAACTAACAAGCTAGGCTGCTTCAATCACTGTGGCAAAGGGATCACCCCTGGGAAAGTGGGCATATCTTAAGCTATGTGAAAGAGACAGGTGGATAATTGTTGATTTAGTGAGAGAATGTACTTTTCCTTCTTGAATCCCTGTTCCTACAGAAGAAGCTTAAGGCCTGCTGCTATGAGTGTTGGTTCTAATTCTAACTGGTTTCTGAGTTCCCAAGAGAAGCCAAACTTCCTCTTCTCTCCATCTTTTTTCTGAGTGTGTTTCCTCAACCCTTTTGGCTTCCTTCCTCTTTTTCTAAAGCCTCCATCCCTGCCCTGTAACTGCTTGTTCACATGTGTCTAGCCTTGTGCCAGCTTAAACCAGCTTGAGTCTTTCCTTCTCTTCTCCATCCACTTCCTCCAGGTAGCTGCCAGAGTTTTACAGTGTATCTTTTCTCTTAAGTGTTAATAAAATTGTCATTGAGCTTCAATCTACGTACATTCTTATGTTCTTTTACTAATGATACTAAAAACACTGAAGGAGACCCTGATTTTCGCTGTATCAATCTAAGTAGAAAGGTCATTCATTTTGTAATTGTCTTTATATTCTTTTTATAATCATGAAATTCTAGATCTAAACATAAAACAGATAGCTGGATGTAGTAATGGCTGCCTTTTAATCCCAGCACTGGGGAGTCAGAGGCAGGTAGATTTCTACAAGTTCAAGGCCAACACTGTGTACATATGGAGTTCTAGGTTAGCCAGTGCTAGACAGTGAGACCTTGTCTCAGAAACAAACAAAAATCAATGATAATAAAACCCCAGAGAATAATTGTAGATATTTTAAGTTGAATGACCTGGTAGTGCATAGATGAACAACTGATTATATACAAGACTTCTTCAGTTTTGAAACCATCGTGCATGCCATTTCTGACCACCTTTAAGTTAAACTACTTTTAAAATACATAAGAAAGCTATAATAAAGAAAAGGAACCGATTATTAAATTACCACAAAATGTAATTATTTGAACACTCCTGAATTCCATTACAATTCTACAGTATTGCAGCTATGGTGGTACAACAAAAAGTATTTGAGGCTGGTCTGGGTACCTATCATTTGTGATGGACATTTCAAATGACAGTTGTGAATAAACCAATGCCCCCCCCCCCAAAGTACCAATTGCTTTGATAATTGCTCCATGGTGTATTCAACAAGGAGGAGGAAATAAACCTAAGGCTGAGCACATTTTGAGGTCTTGGCAACAAAACAAGGCAACCAAATTAATATACTTGTCCTGTGTGAACCAACCATGGTTAGACTCATTCACAAGGATCTTATATTGGGGAAAGTAATACATCTGCTTTTGGATCTAACAATTACCCGTTAACTGGCCACATTCAATATAGTGTATCCCAAAGGGAGGCCCATTGATTAAAGGAACTCCACTCTTGCTTTCAAGTCCTGTGGTAAAATGATTGGAAAAAGTAGTTCCTTTAGCTCCCGAGGGCAGGGAGGAGAAAATGACAATATGAAACCATGGGTACATCTAAATGTGGGCTTTTACAACAAGAGATGAGTAAAAAGGGGTAAAGTGAAATGTTCAAATGTAGAATAATGTGCGTTTTAACAATCAGTGCTGGACATGGGGGCTCATGTTTATACTCTCAATTCTCAGAAGACAGGGTCAGGACCAACAACCGCTCATAATTCCAAAGTCAACCTGAACTACCTACTGGGTTCCAGTTCATCCTGAGCTATAGAATGAGACAATTCCTAGTAATAGTAACAACAACAACAACAACAAAAACAACAATAATTTTATGTGTGAGGAAAGAAAGCCCCTAAAAGACACTTCTTAAAATCAACTCTAGGGGGATTGCTTAGTTACCTGTAGACTAAGAATTCTGCTAGAAGCTGTTTCATCAGCAATTAGTATCTTTCAGCTTGGTCAACAGCCTCCCAGAGCTTTATTTTGCAGGAATAAATAAATAAATAAATAAATAATCAATCAATCCAAAGACTAATTTAAAGGTGACAACTCCATGTAGACAGGAAAACAGGATGTCTGTGTGGTTGGTTAATTCTGAAGACACAGAGCTGTTATGAATGATTCTTCTAATCTCTAGCCCAGAGGAGCTTAGACATAGCACAGTATTGAGAACAGGGATGGCTACAGGTGGCCTGGGGACCTATGCTGAGAAGCCACAATGGCTTGTAAAATAGTTTGACATAGCTCTGTAGCAACCTACGGAATGCTGGCAGTTTCCATCACCCGTACATTTGTTGATGGTGGTAACCATTATAAGAGGGCTGACTGTGAAGCCCTGCACCATTCTATATTACTGTCCTCACTTTTCAGAGGGACTTAGGGTTGACATAACCATCCCAGGTCCCTTAGGCACTGAATAGAAAAGGCTCAAATAAATACCTTTTTCTCACGATCAACATATTCTGAGGTAAGTTGTATGTCTGAGCTGGATATATAGGTGGATATGGGAGGCTTGCTGACCAGATAGTATAACCCAAAATGTAAGTTCTTGGTTCACTGGGAGACCCTCTTTTAAAAAGTGATGCTGGAGAGCCATAGAAGAAGGTCCTTAGTCAATCACTGGTCTCTGTACATATACATACAAGTGAGTGCACCTAGCCCCACACCCTGATTTGCCACTGCTAAATAGTAAAGAAATACTTATGGCACTAATAATAGTTGGTATAATAATAGCAGAGGTTGTTACATGAGTGTAATCTCAGCACTCAGAAGGCAGAGGCAGGAGGATATTTAGGCTACTGGTGAATTCTTTGTCATTCACAATTCTGAAGGGAGACTCTCTCAAAACAAACAACTATGTTAGATCGCTAAACAATCCATAGTTACCCATAATGTAAACCTAAAGCCATTCATGGAAGAAAAACATACATTTTGGACTGGTAGACAGTTGTGTAAGTAAAGTGTTTTTTGTACAACCATCAGGTCCAGAGTTAGATTTCCAGAAGATGAAAAAAATAACATAAAAATAAAAACTAGTCAGAAAGAAGAGCGGGTGGAGCGTAGAGACTTACTGAAAAGTCAGCAGAGCCTATGCTCTGACATCTGAGCCAGTGAAAGTCTATGTCTTCTAAAAGCAAGATGGATAGCGTCTGAGGAATGGCATCTGAATTCATACTCTGGACTTTACTCATGTGCGTGCATGTGCATGCGTGTGCACGCACACACACACACACAAAGAGAGAGAGAGAGAGAGAGAGAGAGAGAGAGAGAGAGAGAGAGAGAGAGAGAGATCTGTCCACGTTGGCAATAAATCAATGTCTACATAAAGCCTGTGTTGTAAGATACGTGAGTTTCTCAATAGACCCTTTTTGATCTAAACTCCAAAATAAAATACAGCATTTTTGACCCAGAAACTTACAGCTCTTCAAACCACAGACATATAAACAATGAAGGTCAATGTGAAGTCAGTTGGAGGGGAAATGTGAAAGCATGTGGTGACTGTTACCAAACACGCTGCCCTTTAAACTGCGTCAGGCTAACAGAGAACACTCTCAAAACACAGCCTTGTTTGATGTCTGCTGGGACAAAGTCATTCTTGAATAGCTTAGTTAGGAAGAATATATAATTATTCTTCTGAACTCCAAAAAGAAAATACTTGTAAAATTTTTAAAAATGTGTCATTTGCATACACTTATAAAATTCTTCTCATTATGATTTCCTAAAAAAACTGTAACAACTCCAGACCCAGCATCCATATTGTGTCATTATGTTATAAATAAATTAATATAGAGATGATAAAGCTTACAGAAAACTTGCAGAAATTATAAGCAGCATATTTCATACCACAGAGAAGCATCTAGAATTTAGTTTCTAGGGTGTCCTGAAACCCATCCCCTCACAGCTACTGAGAGACAGCACAAGTCTGTATTGTTTTCAAAGACCCATGAGTGTTTTCCTACTGTGTCAGTGGTATTGGGAGGAGAGCAGCGTGATCCCACAAGTATACTACTCTGAAGTCTGAGGCACAGCAGATGACACGTTATTCTCTGTTTTGATTTTGGATGCTTTCTAACTTTCCAAATTCAGGCTCATAATGCTTATCTGGCTTCCTCTGGCACCTATGCAGTGACCAGTCACAGCAGGTGAGCTCCAAACGACCTCTCCTCCCACCTTTATGTAAGAGGCATGATCTTAGCCTGGCACCCCTACTTCCAGGATTTCTTCTCCCAGAACACAGCTTAAACCTGACTTTTCCCAAAGCCCTGACACCACTTCCACACTGTGGGACTGCCTACTCCATCCTGTGCCCCACACACCTCCATTGCAGTGTTGCTAACAATGGAATCTAACACTAATACATCTAACACTGTATAAATTGTGTCCTTTTACCATAGGCCAGCCCTACTTCCAGCAAAATCACCTCACAGGGTGGCCACAGATCTCTGCTTAGCCAGTTATAGCTAACTGGTGAGTGTTGGGTTCAATGGCTGATTATGTCTAAAACAACAAATAAGGAAGTAGGCCTGGAGAAATGGCTCTGAGGTTAATGACTAATCTTATACAGGACCAGGGTTTGGTTCTCAGTACCCACTTGACAGCTCACAACAATCTAAAACTCTAGTTCTAGGGGATCCAGTGACTTCTGGTTTTTTAAGGTACAATGCATACACATATGTGCATACATGCTGACAAAGCATTCATATATTTATAAAATTGATTTACAAAACAACATATTAAAAGAATAAGGCTGAGCGCAATCTGAGAAAGACATTCAGTGTTAACCAATGGCCTTCATATATGTGTGCATACATACATGCATGCATACATACACCCAAATATATACATGTACACATGAAAAAACCATACCTCTCTACTCCTGTACCTTTATACATACATGAAAACACATACACCCACATCATCCATATACACATAAGCACATGCCTCCCCATCCCTGTACACACACCCACCCACCACCCACCCCACCCCCACAAAAACCAATTGCTTCACAATAAAACAAAAGCACCTTCAAATCTTGAATCCGCAGCCACTCCTTGGCCATGAATAAAGGAGACCAAACGCTGATGTGTGGCTCAGAAACAAGAGTTTGAATGCCCGACTACACACCGTTTTGTCACAACGTCACTACAACGGATTATTACTTTCATCTTATTACTTTCATCTTATAAGCAACATCTTCAGAATGGTGTAGTAGAAAGGACAAGAGGGTGGAAAATGCTAGAATTGCTTTGGTCTGTTTTTCGAGAATATTATAAACATCTCCTACAAGAGTATTAACATTTGGAGTCATCTAATAAATACTAAGAAAAGCTACGAGAAGACAGTGAATATATGGAGCAAAGGTCAGTGTCTCTTGGTAACCAAGAAACTTCAGAGAGAGAGAGAGAGAGAGAGAGAGAGAGAGAGAGAGAGAGAGAGA
>NW_021604604.1:7544251-7573207 GCF_004785775.1 Grammomys surdaster
CACACACACACACACACACAAACACTGGTGAAAAGACTGCATACATTAATGTTTATAGCATTTTCAAACAGATTCATTAAATGTAAGCATCCTTTTTTAATGCTTGGTATAAAACAGGGAACTCCTTAATGCTAAAGCTCTTGGCCAAAACATGCCAAAAAAGCACACTAATCTGCTATATACTTTTAGATGCATGAACTGGGGCAAGTGAAATAGCTTGTCAAGATCTCTATACAATTTTTTGCCTGGAGATACACACAATATTCACCTTATTAAGATATGCTAACAACTCAAGTGCTTTCGAGAGCATAGGCATATTGGAAATATGTAGAAATCATTTCGTTATCCAAATATTTTCTTTGACACTTGGTTTTCTAATTCATGGATCTTTCCTTGATTTTATTTTACTTATTTGTGGTTGGTAGTGTTTTGGGTTTGTTTTTGAGACTGTTTCTCACTATGTATCGTGGGAAAACTTTGAACTCTAAATCCTGCCTCAGTTTCTGCTGAGTGTTTGGATTGTAGCTATATGGCACCAAGCCTGGCTACCATTGTATGCCATTAACACCCTTCTTGACTTCAGGATATGGCATGAGGGACATGATGAATAGGAATCCTTAAAATTCTAGTGACCATCATTCCGTCAAACCTCCAGCCTCATCCCCATGCTCCCTAATGCCAAGCACACATGAACTTACCATCTCAGAAATGCGCCATGCATTTACATTGTTTGAAATTATTGTTGGGATCATTATCCCAGTGTTCTCTGAATTTGCTATTCTAAATACAGCATTGCTTCCTTCAAATTTACCCGGGGCTTTCTTTTGCTTCTTGAGCACATACTTCCTGCAGGTTCACAGCAATAGCTATTTATGTCAGCCATACTTTTGTTTATTGTCCTGGGAATTGATTCCTACCTCATTTGCTTCTCGTTATAACCCAGAATGACCTCCTGAGCCTTTGTAGGTCATAGTACTTAATCTTAAGTGGGCATGAAATCCTTCAGGAACTCATTTCAAAGCATAGCAGTGCAGCCCATAATACTAGGAATCTATGGGACTGTGTAACCTTTCATAGAGCTATGTAGGCTTGACTCCCTAAGCACAGCTACTTAGCAAAAGGAGCATAATTTGAAATAACATCTTATGAATATGAATTGCACTATAGTGAGCAAGTGAGCACTGTCAAATAAATCAGCAAGAGGTGACATGGGATCTTTTGAGGATTTTTGTTTTTTGTGTGTGTGCTACAAGAGACAAGTACATAGCAGGGCATCTTGACCTAAGATGTGGATTTCTTCCTGATACAGCTTTTCCTGTAACTGTCAGGAGAAAGATTAAGTGGGACTCATGGGGAAGCCTCCTTTTGGTATTACATTTCTGCAAGCTTGAAATAAAATCTCTTAAGGACTCAACTATGGGCTATGAGAACTGGAAGTAGGAAAATTACTTTTAAGTGGGTATTAGGATGTGGCTCAGTGGCTAAGTCCTGGCTGAACAAGCACTTAAGATCTAAGTTCAAAAACCCAGCCCCCATATGACAGCTTGGTGATGCAGGATCCATTGGTAACCTCAGTGCTAAATGGTCAGAGATGGGTAGATCTCTGAAGCTCAGTGGGCAGCCAATATAGCTGAAGTGGTGAGCTTCAGGTTCTGTAAGAGACGGAGACCCTGTCTCAAGAGTAAAAAGTAATGGAAGAAGACCCATAGCAATGAGTTCTGCCCTTTATATACATGTACACAAATGTGCACATGTACCACACACACACATGTGCAATACATATGCATATGCCACATACATACAAAATAATTTCCTTTAAATGTATCATGATATATTAGAATACAACTCTTATTTTAAATATAGGAGATAAATGGAAAAATCCAAAAGTGATAGGACATTCATATGCACTGATATATGGAGAAGTGTTGTCTACTCAAAGCATTTATGCAACTAAAATGGTTCATATACTGTTCATAGGCAATGAGTCTTGTGTATTATTGTATCAGACATTATGTAAGAGGGGCTAACAGACTACCCCAACGTTTTGGGCAAAATTTTGACCAAAGAGAAGTTGGCAAACATTTCAGTGGCTAGTAAATGTGATTAGAGGTCAAACTCAAGGTCAACCCCAGAAGATAAAGACCCCGGGTCAACAGAGATAGCCTTCCAAAAAAGAGACGGCTATATGGAGAACACTGTTAGACAGATGGAGAAAGCAGGGTCAGACACAGTGTCCTTGTCAGAATGGCCAACGCTATCTTATGACTGGTGCAAAAACAAACAAACAAACAAACAAGGAAGGAAGGAAGGAAGGAAGGAAGGAAGGAAGGAAGGAAGGAAGGAAGAATGTATATGTGGGCACTGGGACTTTACTCCATACACAAGGAAAACAGGAGATTCAAAAAACCTGAAGCCAGCACAACCCTCAGAATGATGGTGACAGCCTTTTAAGGTGGTACCAGGGCACAGGGTTCTCAAAGGCCTATCACTGTTTTCCCAAATGTGGAGCCCGGAAGACTCCTCCATTATCCTGTGATGCTCTTCCTACTTTTTTCCTTTTTCCTTGATCTTCAAATGCTCATATAAGCAGAAGACAGGGAGCAAGATAAACTAAGGTTCAGTGGCAACTGTGGAACACTGACAAGATAAAGCCCCACTACTCCCTTGTTGAAGTGAAAGTTAGCAAGGACTTCTTACACCTGCTCCAAAATCTACAAATGACTTCTCCACCAACTGATAGTTATCAAATGTGAATGTTCCCAGAAACCAATACACATGGAGAGGAGTTAGCCTTTTTCACACACATATAAGACAGAATAGGGACCCTTTTCTTGATCATAGGAGACTGCTACTTCAGGCAGGAAGCCAGTGGAGAACATGCATAATTAACTTGAAGTGGGTAACTGATCTTCAGCTGTGTTTAACAGAAACATGCACATTTTTGTGACTTCACTGTTTAACAAAACTTTTCCCCTAGTGATAATGACTAGTTATTTTGTATTACATTATGTGGATAAATTTCAATTAATCCCAAGCAGTTCAGTCTATATAACTTCTAAAACTTGACATGGCTTTATCCAAGCAGGACATGAATAAAAATAGAAGAAAACAGAGAGAACATAATTCAAAACATATCTGAGGCTGAGAAAATAAAGTCACCTGCAAAAATAATTCTTGGTTTAAAAGGGATATATTTATCTCAGTGGGAAAGGGGGTATGCAAGAATTAGTTTCAATGTCCAAATTCACAAGAAAGTGAACAGAGATCTACTCCAGACTAGCTTATAGAGTAGGTGCTGAAGTACATGGCTAAAAACAATTCTGAGAGTGAGCATTTTTTTATGTAATATATTCTTATTATACACACACATACACACACACACACACACACACACACACACACACTCACTTAGGCATGTGAAAACTAACAATGTCAATTGTCCATAATGGTATTTATGCTTGTTTGTATTGTAGATAGAATGAGGAAATTTACAAAGGTAAATATTTTTATATTGACATGTCTGAAAATGGTTTCTAAGAAGACACAAAACAGATTCTGCCATTCACAAAATCCAAGCAAATGTCTCAGAAGATTGAGAAACATTTACAGGAAATCAGAAGCGATAAATCCACTGCATTCTTATTTATAGCTGTGTTTGTGACAAATGTAGGATAACAAGCCAACAAGCCAGTATTTAAGGACTGAAAGATTTATCCAACCTTAAACATATCAGTCTCCAAAGGCCTGGAGTCTGTAACCATTATCATAGTTTAATCTGCCTTTGCAAAACAAAACTGAAAAATAGACTGTATGTCTCTGTGATTAATCATTTATATTCAAAGCCAATCTGAATGAATATAAAAGATTCAGAGAAGCAGAACCAAGAACACTGGTACTAGGAGGAAATGGAATTTGTTTAGAATACCATGTTCTGAAAGTGTCATGCAACCTTCTGTTAAATATTTGCTTCATTCCACTTTGTCACTCTGATTTGCATTCTGGAAGCCCTTAGAAGCTACAGGATTACTGAATTACAACCTCAACACATGTTGGTAAGCCAGAATCCCAGATGATTCCTAGGTCCTACCCTGCCAACCACAGTGAACACGGGTCCTTGAAAATTCCAGAAAAAAAAATGTGTGGATTCATAAGACACAACTTCTAACACAATAAACATGAGTCAGCACAACTCCAGGACATATAAAAGTTATAAGAACAAACAGTTACTGAGTCTTGGCCAAACATGGCAGGAACCTATAGCTGAACTTGTGTGGCCAAGTACTCGGAATGAAAAGTGGCTTTACTGTGTGCTGAACCGGGTCAGACGTAGCAAGGAGTCTCCTGAGCATTCTGTGTACATCTTCAGAGGACCACATCAATGCAGACTATGAGACCAAGTTTCTTTAGTTTAAAAAAAAAAAGGAGAAAAAAGGAAGGAAAAAAGGAAGGAAAATAGGGAGAGAATAAGAGAAATACAGAAAGCAAGGAAGCAAAAAGAGACAAATAAGAAAAGTAATAGAGAGAGGGAGGGAGACAGGGAGGGAGGAGGAGAGGATAAGAGAGGGGCAGAGACGGGAAGAATGTATGAGAAGAGGAGGAAGATAGAGTAGAGGAGGCAGAAACAAAAATGAACTCTGAAAAATAAGACTGTCCAGTCTACTCCCCGCAGCTGGTTTAATGTTAACGGCCACACTTATCTGAAGATGTGCATAGTTCTTCTTAACTTAGCTTTGGCAATATCAAAAAATGTATGTAGTTAAGGCTTCTTAAGTTGTCACTGGATGAGGCCAACACAAACGTTCTATCTTCAATGTCAGACAGGCTCAGCTGTTATTTCTAGTCTAGCTGGGCTTTCTTTTTAATTGCTTTTTTTTTGTTGTCATTTTTCTTTCAATAAAGTATTTTACCCCACTGCATTTCTGGTGTTAAAAGAAATGTTTTCTTTCTAAACAATAGGCACTTGGAGATTTATCTTTTTTCTCTGGGTTTGTAAGAAAACTTGATTCATATAATAAGAACTGATGAGAGATTGAGACCTGTTATTCATGCACATAGGACAAAGACAATCTTGGTATCTACAATTATTTTAATAGTACAAGACAACTGTGCTTTATGTACTCAATACCTTTTAGTACATAAGCCATCTGAACAGTACTCATTGATTTCACATTCAGTGTCTACAAGTCATGAGCAGTACTTTTTGCCCTTTAATCTATTAGAATTAAAGTATTTGTTTTACTCACAAAGCCAAGGCCCTGGCAGACTATAAACTATTTCTGAAGTAGCCTCACATAAAACGAGGTGTAATGTTTGCCCAGATTCATGACCTGGATGATTCCTGGGACCACGTCAGCCACAGCCAGCCCTCCAAACAGACCAGCACAGGCTGCAGATGATTCACAGTCAAGTTCATTCCTGTTTATTTAACACAGGATGGAAGCTTCCAGAATCCTAAAAATTCAAAAATTCATATGTTCCTGCAGATTCTTGGAAAGAAGGAAAGAAACAAACACTCTTCCAACTATGTCTGTCCTTCTCATTACCAACAGGAACACTGAAATGTGACACAAACTGAGAACTCAGGCAACTTTTGATGGAAGAATTAGGGAGTACTGGCATTGAAGCCAGGCTGAGGAGATGGCTCCATGAGAAAGAACGTCTGTAGCTTAGGCATGAGGACCTGAGCATCAGCACCTCTGTTAATAGCTGTTTGTGGTTGCGTTTATGTCTGATAATGTCAACACTGTGTGGAGTGGAGACAGGAGGATTACTGGGCTAGGGATGTGTGTGGTTTTCTGGCCACAAGCCTAGGCCCAGGTTCACTGAGAGACCCAGACTTAGAGGATTAAGGTGGAGATATAGACCAGGACTGTCAACTTCTTTTTTGGTCTGGCATTCATACACACACACACACACACACACACACACACACACACTAAAAAATACAGTCAAAACACCCAGTGAAACTTTACAACGCTAAGGCTATCCTTATGTGCAGGAAACACTCTGTTTCTCCCCTGCTGATGGTGCTGCTTTGGGAGGGTTGTGTAGCCCACGGGACTGGCTTGCTAGCAGAGGTGAGTCATTGAGGCTGTGCTTGTAGGTGCTATCCCTTTCTGGTCTCAGACAAAGCCCTCTCTGATTTTTATCTTCAAAGACACAAGCACTCTCTGCCACATTCTCATGCCACCATGATGGACCAGCATCCCCCGAAACTGTAACCCAATCCCTTCCTCCCTCAAGTTCCTTCTGTCAGGAATTCTGTTGCAACTATGAGGGGAAAGGACTCATACAGTGTGTTACATACTAAAATAAAACAGTATTAATTCGTCCATATCCTTTCCTTAGCTGAACAAGTAAAACTCCTGTGATACATGTTCACTAATCTATGTGTTTTAGTTACAAGAAAATATAATATCACCAACTAATAGTAATAATAAAAAAATAATAATAATCTGGAGTTGGCTGCCTAGATTCAAATTCTCAATCCAATCTTCCTCCCAATGTGACAATGTTACTTTATTTCCGTGCTTGGGTTTCCTCATCTGTAGGACGGAGCCATAGACATGGAAACATTTAATAAATATCAGCTGTCAGTACTTCTCCCAAATGCTTACTTCTTATTAATGTTTTAATAAACATTCCAAATAAACATTGCATTTTAAGGTCGTAATAGTGAATGTTTTCAAAAGTGTTTATCTGCATATTTCTAATAAGCATACAGGTTTTAACTCTTGTAATGCTTACAGCTAGGGAGCTAGGGTCTTTTTTTGGGGGGGAGTTGTTTTGTTTTGTTGTTGCTTTGTTTGTTTTTGAAGAGGCCTATTTCTGATGTGAAACTGGGGAGAGGCCAAAAGGCAGAGTCTTTGAGGAATGGATATGACCTAAATATACTGTATTCTTGTGTGAAATTATCAAAGAATAAACATGCAAGCAAACAAACAAACCTAGTTACCCATTCAAAGGCCAAATAGAAATGTCAACCCCTAGTCTCAGCAGGTAACTATCTCATGCTTCTTGGAGGAAATCATTTGGAACACATCTCACAATACCGTGATTCACAATACCGTAATTCATTTAACAGAAAAATAGGAAAATCCTGAGTTCAGGATATTGTGCCCAAAGAGCATGTGAAGGTAATATTTTACACACAATACAAATGAGACAAAATAAACCCACAATTCACTTTCTTTCCAGTGAACACTTTACAAAACTGTAAGTCAGGACAGGACTTTTCCTTGAAATATTTAATACAGAAAATTAGCTGGCCAATCTCATCACAATAAGCTCATAGAGAGATGGACAACCTAGAGTAACCTTTATCTCAACATCATCTCATGAGAAAGCCCACTGATGTTTGTAATACACAGGCAACAAACCTGTAGGCAAAAGCCCCTTCAGGACACAACACCAGGCCCAGCTCTAGCATGAAACTGATGTACTAGAGAGAGAGACTTTTTAACAGAGCCAGGCATGCATCATTCTTAATATCCCTGAAATATCACTGACTTCAAATAGGTTCCCAAGGTCAGAAAGATGATCGATTGGCTGGGAGCTCAGGCCTGGGGATGAAGCTGCTGTAACTTCACCTCAAAGCCTAAAGCAGAAACTTACCTGCAGGCATTCATTTTCTTAAGAGTAAGGATTATGCTTTAAAATTAAGCTTAGTTGGAAACACACACACACAATTAACCACAGAGAAATGCAATGTCCTTTTGTTGCTTAGCCTTTCTCATCGTCTACCAGATCCTAAAACATTTCACCATATACCAGTAGCTATAATATAATTTTAATCAACTATAGAGTATATTGATCATCAAGAGTGATCTTTAAAAATCCCTCGGAAGATCTTTCAGATTGTATTTGTATACAATACTCCTTTGATGGTCCCCAGCTACAATGAAATTATGACTTAATTATACGCAAATCAATACTAACTCCAGAGTGAGCTACCACTCCAGTGTCAGAGCCTAAGATGTAAAATACTGGCATCGATGCTGGCTACTTGTAAGTAAGTGAAGTGACAGATGCTACCAGACATACGGCAAACTGGTATAGTCACTTTGGAAAACTGTTTTTCACTGCTGACTTTATTGAGCATATACACAACATATGATTGCATATTTCATCCTAAACTTTTATTCAATATTTCATATTTCATTATTTGGAGCACATTTCTTATGTGCCAATGGTACACCCGAAAAGTTACACAGCAGCATTGTCTTAATAACCTCAATGAGAGAAACAAGCCAGGGTCTCTCAAGGACGAAACACATAAATTAATTGTGGCACACCCCAGGGAATTCAATGCTAGACAGCAAGAAAATCAGCCAAGTACTGGAATGCTCACAGTGGATGACCATGACCATTATGATGTTGGATATGAGAATTTAGACACAAAGCAATTAAGTTTTTCTAAATTTTCAAAAGGAGGCAAAATGACTTTTGATCAGGAAGAAAGAACTTGGTTGTCTTTAATTAAAGAAGAGAGAACACAGGTGCAGTTGGATGAGGCATTTGGGGAATGGGAGTGCTGACGTTTGGGGTTTAGTGGTAGTTCTATGGGTACCTGGTTGACTCTGAGCCCACTGACACGAGTTACACGCTTCTTGGCAAACATACCCAATTATCAATAAAAGCAAGAAATGAACATTAAAAAAGAAAGGCTTCTTTCAGGACTCACAGTAGATCTGTCTCTGTTAGTCTACTGTATAGCAGATGTCAGGGTAATTTAAGCCACAGAAAATTATTTTCTCATTGTACCAGAAGCGGGGGTTAATGTCTAGGTGCATGGCTACTGTCTTGCTGGGCCTTTGTTGTATATACAGTCTCCTTGCTAACTCTTTATCTCCTAAGGCCACTGATATCAAATTAAGACCCCATAGTTCTTATTTAACCTTTTTGACCCCTATGAAGATGCTGTCTTAGTGTCACTCACAACAGGGTTCTATATGTGATATTTTAGGAGAAGCAAGTAGCCTGAAACAAGTTCCCTGCTTTTCTATTAGTTCTCCCAAAATGAGAAAGATCATAATAATTTTTCTCTATCCTAAACGGTCACAGCTCCAGATTCTAAACCATTTAAATATCAGTATTATTACTACCTAAAAGTACCCGTTTCCCAGTTTTTAAAGCCAGTATACTATAAAAATACCTTATTGAAAAGAACCTCAATTTTAAGTGTTTCAGAATTACATAAAATTATTTTTAAATCAAAGATCGTAATGAATCTAGTTGCATGATTCTGTTAAGTTATGACATTATAACCTGCATGTAGTAGAACATGTCTGTGATCCCAGATACTTAGGAGGCTGAGGGGGCAGCATGACTTGGGTTCATGAGTCCAATACCAGACTGAGTAGTATAGCAAGGCTCCATTAAAACAAGAAAGAAAGGAAGAAAGAAAGAATAGGTAAGAAGGAAATAAATTCCAGTTCTAGTGACCAAACCTTCTTTTAATATGAATTTTAATTTGTATTAATTATAATGCTCCTAGCCATAGACAGGTAGATTAATTAGCATCAACATAAGCCATTTGTTTAGTAAACATGTCCTGACAATAGAAAGAACATATTCATACTATATGATAACCTAGAATGGTTGCACTTTCCATCAGCCATGTGACACTCTCCCAATCCACTTCTATCAGGGATGTGACCATGTCAGAGTAGCTTTTGCTCATTTTCCTAGGGCAGCAAAATATGAATGTTGTTGCAATGGAGATTAAATTGTCAAAACACAAGTGTAATTTCCAACTGCCAGCCCCTGCCAGAATCACTCGGCTTTGCTCTGTGATGATGTGAGCGGGTTTCTGATGAGCCATTTGGATAAGTACTGCACCAGCTCTGTACCACACAGCTCACCTCACTCTGCTGAGATCCTAGCAAAAGACCTCTACCCTTCGACTCTTTTCACTAGAATTTCTTTCCTTCTTATATGCTCACATATGTTTTGGCAATCTATAGCTGCATTTAAATGATTGAACAGCTGCCTGAATCACTAATAATTGTGTCTCAAGCAAACATACCTTTCCAAGAATCTGATGTCAAAAAAAGACAAATTCTAGTTCATTTGCATGCCGTGCTGAAATCCCCTCCCTCCTTGTCAATCACGTTCTCAAATTTCCATACAAGAGGAACACATGGCAAAAAGGACACCACTGGAAAAAGGGTCAGCCTTTCAACAAAGAGCTTAAATGAGCAATGATGGACTCTGTACTATTAATTCTGATTCATTACAATATGCTCACTTGTAACATCTCGGTTTCCATTTTCACCCACTTTCTGCAAACTGCCTCGCTGCAGCTCTTGTACCAAAGACTCCTAGAGGTGACTGCTTTGCATTATCCAATGCTCAACCCTACTGCAATGATTCAAAGTTCTGGAGTTAAATTTTCCAAGTTCAGTCCCATTATCCCTAGGACAAAATACCCCAAACCTAAGTTGTAAAAGGCTTTAGATACCTTCCCTTTAACTGACTCAGCTAAGCTAAAGAACTATATTCCAGCCCCATTAGACATCCTAGAGACTCCAATACCAGTTCTGTGTGTGGTACCATCAGACCAGTATCCATATCATGTGTTTTTAACACTATGTCCAGCTCTCTGACACCAGTGAAACATTGACCTAGGATGGGCCACACCTGGCTTGATCTTTTTCTTTCCAAATGTTTCTTCCAAACAAGTTTCCCTCCTTCTTAGTCTATTATCTTTCTTTGACAAGCTACAATGAAAACAGATTTCAATTGGTACAGATTGAATTTTTTTCACTTGCCTAAGAGTTTCTTGAATATACATTTGGCAGCTAAATGGTTCAAGAGGGAACCGATAGCTAAACAGAGACCACCTGTGTCTATATAAGGAAAGCATATGGAGTCTTAAGTATAGGCATAGCAGGCAGACACATATAAGGCTGGCTTACTGTGGTCTACTGTAACAAATAAACATGAATGAAACTCTAGCGGGCAATGTCACAGAGTCAGCAACATAACTGGGATTGAGAGAGGGCTATGTTTTATGATCTCCAACAAAACCAAAAATAAAACACAAAAGATCAAACCAGAATCCATAGAAGACTCTCCTGCCAAACACACTTGGGGCAAGAGCTTAGTCTGGGCTTGTGATAAAAGACCCAAGAGGTAATAAAACCTGGTGACATCCAAAGAAACCAGTCAGTGTTTCCAATAGAATCATTGATCTTGGCAGTGAGCTGTACCCAAAAGGAATTACACACAGAGTCACTGGCCAGAAACTGACCATCCGTCAGCCAGCAAACCACGCTTTCTATAATACCGTCCTCCATCTGCCATGTCGCTGCAAGGCACTCGGTGAAGACACATGCTCACCCACACACCACATGAGGGTTTAATCTGCTTACCTCTATCTCATGAAGTGTTAACACTGACTTATAACCATGTCTTTCAGTAGGCTGGCTACTGTGGACATTCTCTGGGACTTGAAGTACTTTCTGTTGCAACATATCAGTGTTTATGTTAGGCAGCTTGATGCTCTCTGCCGGATGGGACTTTATTCTAGTTTACCACCATGAAAACTGCTTCAGTCTCTACAAACAGCAAACAGCTAAATTACATCCTGATACCATCATACAATCTATTTAACCTTAGATATGGGAACCATTTAAGACCAGAGACAATTTTCTTTTTCATAATCCAAAGCCAAAGAAAGAAAAAGAACAAGAAAAAGAAAAACAGAACCAGAAGAAATCTCCATGTTGCCATGTCATAGTTGGGGGCATAGATGCCCTCTCCCTGATGACCACCAAAACCTAGAATTCGTTCCTATTGGAGCATTTCTGTCTTTCTGTGAGAAGAACTACTACATAATGAATTCTGCAGCTGATCCTTCCCAACTCACCAGGCAAGAATGCGATTATTACTCAGAGTCGCACTTGAAGCATAAATATTTTCATTAGGACATTAAACTGCACGTGTTTCGCTTCAATTTCAAGTAAAAATACTGCATAAATCTTCAGAGAGAGAATTTAAAACCACTTAAAGACCAAAAAAATGAATTTCATTTTAAATATACTTGTCAGCACCATTGACTTGAACACTCCCTTACCTGGCGGACAAAGCTGTTTGAGGTAGTGTCTGATGATGTGCTTCCATCTGAGCCTTTAAATCTATTTTTCCTCCTGGCTCCTTTTCCATATGACTATATAAAAGAGACAGAGGGGAGAGACAAAAATGAGATGATTAAAATCTCCCACAGGAATCTAGACCTATTCAAGAAAATCTCATCCCAAACTGGTAATAAATTTGCTATTGTGTGGGCATCATTGGAAAATTAATACTGGCAACCATTAAAACTTCTGTCAGATCCCTTAGTACTTGGTTGGGGGCGAAGTCTTGGCAAAGTCTAAGTAACTGGTAGTTACTTAGTAACTGAGGCAGTGTATCTTCTTTGGGAAATGTTAGAAGGCAGAGGAAAAGCACTGAAGATACAAGACTTTTTAAAAAGCATTCACAAACAAGAAATTAAAGGTAACCACAGAAGAATCAAACAGGGCTTCTTTCAAAAACAGAACTGAATTGAGCACAAACATTTTACCAACAAACTTGGTTTTTCCATTCTATTTCTGCACACTAGTTCACATCAGAGCTCTGGCAATAAACCGTGCATGAGTTGATGTGAATTCTAAGCATAGGGAAGGAAAGTCACTTCAAGCATCAGACATGAAAATATCTACATTCCTACATTCTTACAGCTTTGAGGAAAATAAAGTTTATTCTTCCATCCAAATGTGTATGTATAAAAACAGTTCAACATTGAGTTTTAGAGACAGACAGATAGATAGATAGATAGATAGATAGATAGATAGATAGATAGATAGATAGATATTATACACATTAACACACACACGTATGTATACATAAATATTCATGTGTGTGTGTGAATCCTGCCTATAGCATATATTTTGATCAAATTCTTTAAGTTTCAAGCACCATTGTTTCCTCAAATGTGATTATAAAAAAATAGTATTTCACAGATTTGTTTTTAAATATTAAATCAGGCAAGATTGGACACATTCAATGTGGTATGGCCGTAGTGAAAATCTCCAAATATAATTCAGTGGTAGAATGCTTACCTAGCATTGTGAGGGCCTCCTTAACACACACACACACACACACACACACACACACACACACACAAGAGAGAGAGAGAGAGAGAGAGAGAGAGAGAGAGAGAGACAGAGAGAGAGACAGAGAGAGAGACACACAGAGACAGAGACAGACAGAGACAGAGAAAGACAGAGAGAGACAGACAGACAGACAGAGACCCAGAGACAGAGTTATTTATAGAATGTAACATAAGATCTAGCTTGTGGTAAGTGTCCAAATTCTATACAAAAAGAGAAAGCCACAGAAGGGCTGGAAAGTGGAAAGGACAGGCTGGGCTGAAAGATACGATATCAGTTATTGTTAGGTTTGTAGAGACTTCATCACATGATCAATAGTTATAAAAACTGCCTTTTTAAAATCACCGTATTCAAGATCTGAAAGTGCTATTTGATTATGTTTTATTATTTATAAGTTTTTTTTATAAAACTAAAACATCTTATAAAGCATAACATAGGCAGCACTTCTGCAGGCTAAAATCTACTGGGAACATTTGTGACCCGAGTCATTTAAATGGATTTGCCATCACTGCAAGTGTGGTGCAATATTCAAGAAAAAATTTCTTAAATACATTTGTTCTGTTCCAAGTATCTAAGGGCTTTATGTAATACAGGCGTGTTTCCATGGCGTCTGATTAATTCTCAACTTCGTAAAAGGAAAGAGAAGCTGGGCTGGGCTTTTCTGTGACACACGAGGCTCTCCTCACTTCTCAGCTTATTCTTCTTACTTATATAAACATTGTCTGGTAAACTGTTGAAAAATAACATTCTTTTTAACAACGTTCTTCCTTTCCCAATTATTATCTAAAGGTTTGGACAAAACCATCTTACCAGGCCAAAGAAGGCTACAATGAGGTATGAAAACCCCCTGGAATTTTAAAAGTTGCATTACTCCATATGGAAAAACTACTTATTATTTTAAAAGAATTTCATAAGACCTAGCACGTTTCTTTAGGACGCTTGGGAGCAGTCTATCTAAAACACATTATTTATCCTCATGAAGAATATGTTATGTTTTAGAGCAAAGACGAAATATAACCTTATTGTTCTTTTTCTCATCTATTTTGGTACCCATTTGAAAGAACTAGAAGGTAAAATTTTATTCTTGTTTATTTCATCTTTTTAAGTGATAAATATAAACATGCTTGCTCTCATCAGTTGCTTGGATGTCTTAAGGTGTTTCCTGGCTATTCACAATTGCACAGTCTTCCTTGTGAGAATAGAGGACGAAAACTATAGACAGTTAGACACAGGGAAGGCTGCTGTTCTGAGGGGGAGAGAGAGAGAGAGAGAGAGAGAGAGAGAGAGAGAGAGAGAGAGAGAGAGAGAGAGAGGATGGAATGAAAGAATGAAGGAAAAGACAGACATTCAAAGCTTCACATTAATTTTTTCCAATTTCTTGGTAACATTGTTAACTAACATTATCTTAGGTATACTTAGTTTACAACAGAATCTTTATGCTATGAAAAGTTTCAGGTTTCTACTGCTTTAGACACAGTTCATATACTAAAAAAATATAACATACTAAATTATATGCAAATTGTAATTTTTTTAAATTGCTATGTATGACTGATGTGTGTATGGTATATGTGTAAGATGTATGTGTGTGTGTGTGTGTGTGTGTGTGTGTGTGTGTGTGTGTAGGTTTGTGTCCATATGTGTTGAGGTTAGATGATTCCCTCAGTCCTTACCTTCTACATTCTTTGAGACAGTGTCTCTTGCAGTACGCAGCAGTGGACACCAGGATAGTTGGCCCATAGCTTCTATGGATTCTCCTGTCCCTGCCTCCCTTCTCCATTACCAGGAATGCTTGGATGACAGCTATGTACCAGTGTGTCATGTTTCACATGAATTCTGAGGATTCAGACTCAGAAACTCACACTCTAATACCCACTGAGCCCTATCCCCAGATTGCCCTAGTAGATTCTACATTCTCCTCAAACACATGTATCTTTAAGGAGTATCTAAAAGCATTGACCAGTTTAAATTTCATACTCATACAGACAGTTGCTATTCAGTACATGTCATATTTATTGGAGCCAAAATAAACACAACATTCTCATTTATATCTCAATCCTTTATTTTATTCATCTCAGCCTAACTATTTTTTTTCCTACTGTCTAACGGCTCACTCCACAAAAATTATACTACAAATTTTTCTAGGAACCTATGTCTGGGGAGCTCATAGGCCCTAGAGGAGAACCCACCACTACTGTTTAGTTAAATGGAGAGTGTTCAGTCTTAAGAGGGGCATCTGTACTACTTCCCACCACCCAGACCCAAGGAACATCACAGAATTAGAAACAGAAAGAATGTAAGAGTGAGGGGTTCAGGAGGAGTGCTACCAAACAAATGTCTTCAGGACATGACCTCGTCAGGCACTCAGGAACCCACTACAGCTATTATTACCTGCACAAGACTGGGCTCACCAACATTTCACCATGTAGTAGGAAGGACTCACAATGCCCCCAGCCCTCCCTGAGGAATTATCAATACCTAAAGGTGGTTCAAGGAAGGGTGTCATTTCTTCAGTTTTGTAGATCCTGCTAAGTTACCTATGCTCACACAATCAATCCTAACTAAACTTAGGGAGGTATGTGCACACACAAAAAGGCAGGAATGTAGGAGGAGGACATCTAGGGAAGAAGAAAGGCAAAGGAGGCAGAGTAATAGGGATGAAAGGTCTAAAACCCACCGTATACATGTACTGATCTGTGCAAAAGTAAAAATAGTTGCCTTTAATCCAATGCATATTTAAAATGAAGTCCATTTTTGACTGAAATGGTTTGCTTTTTAAAATTACTTTCT
The DNA here is from genome assembly GCF_004785775.1 of Grammomys surdaster. Classification (NCBI taxonomy): domain Eukaryota; kingdom Metazoa; phylum Chordata; class Mammalia; order Rodentia; family Muridae; genus Grammomys; species Grammomys surdaster. The sequence goes on from NW_021604604.1 coordinate 7,560,196, forward strand.
ATCCTGGAAAATAACTGCTAAAATGAAGAAAACATAGAAATGGCAAAACCCTCTCCTCAATTGGAGGGCATGTAATAACTTAACAATAATTGATTGACAATATTTGGAAAAAAAAAACAGAGATTTCTTGAGTTTCTTCTTTAAGGCCCAGGTATCTGCATAAACAATGGTTTCTCAATGCTGATTGGCAGCTAATGTTTCAGACAGTTAAGCATTAGTGTAGCTCAGGTTAAAGGGACAAAGAGGGAGAATGGAAGGGGGTTACAGTGCAAAAGGCTACTGTCCTTCCTGGACTGCTCTGAAAAGTGTTGACACGCAGATACATAAAACTAAATTGTGTCATTATAGTAAGGGAGAGGCACATAATTAAATTGTCTAAACACACTGATGGTTTCAGAAATTAGAATAAAAATAAGAAATTTACACAAACATTTTTTATCCTTATTTCTGTAGAATTCATTTCTTATTAAACACATAAACATGTCTTTTTTTTTAACTAGGAAATGTTTTTTTTTTTTACATTCCAGATTTTATTCCCCATCCCCCACCCACTGTCCATCCTCCAACCATTCCACATCCCATATCTCCTCCCACAAACATATTTTAAAAGATGCTCAAACTGCATCTCAGTCTGAATATCAGCCTCTTGTGAATAATCTGAAACTCTGGTTAGTTTTCAAAAGCAGAATTATTTTGAAATCAGCAGATAAATGCTCATGTTTGCAGAGGTAGTTAAAGTATCACTTTTGAATGAGTGAAGGGAACAGTAGCAGTTAATTATGGAGATTTCTGCAGGGCCAACAAAGTTGTCATGGCAGCCCCTGGACAGCATTAAGAAAGATGTGTGTGTGTTTGATGGTCTTACATGACAAATTGCTCTCATGGGGAAAAATGCTTATGTGTAAAGTTACTTTGCTTCCCCTGAATTAGTAGTTGCTGATATTCATCCCTTTGAATTGCAGACTTTCATCATCTTTGGGACAATGACAAGAAGACCAAAATTATCCAAGAGGAATCCATTAAGCCCCCCTGTTTACAGACACTTGACTGTGAACAAAGTCCTTGGGTCCTTAACTAGGTGAGAAGTAGCTGAGAAACCCCCTTAGAAGAAAGGAAACACAGTTGGTTTTCATACTGACCAGCTCACACAAAAGGAGAAAGAATCAGGAGGCAATACCAACACAACTCTTTGGGATAAGATCTGGCAGGTGGAGCAGGGCAGAAGGGTTTGTCCTGGAAGGACAAATCTAGTAGGTTTAACCCAGTAAGGGCTGGAATAGGAAAGGAAGAGGGGGAAAGGCCAAGGGTAGGGTGTGTCCTTTTTTCATAATGCCAGGCTTGGAAAGTTTTCTGAGAAAGGCTCAGTTGCTTTAAGTGACATCATAAGTAATTGTAACTCTCCATAGTTGTTAAAAAAAGAAGAATATGCAGTACTTGCCATAGGTGGTTAGTAGAATATAGCCATGTCTAAGGGTTACAGAATTAATAAAGGCTTTAGCCTTGCTCCCCCACAGGGTTAACACATTTAGCTAATCGTTACTAGAAAAGGTCAACATGGCCTACCATATATTTCAATAGAGTCAAAGGCATCAATAAGTAAATTATATATCAGGAAGGGAGGCTATGGATGTAGATCTATGATAGAGTGCTTTCTTAGAATATACACAACTCTAGAGTCCACCCACACACAGCACCACAAATTAGAGGTGAGGTGTCAGGGTGTTGGGGTGTTGGGTAGGAGGAGAGAACAGTGGACAGAAGGGCTCAAACTAGTAGAATAACTAAAATTTGTCTCACTCAAATATTACGTTTGGAATTCCAAAAACACTCTCTGAATTTCTGATTGACATGTTTTTCAATTCCACCAAATAAACCCCTGATGATAATACCTACAGCATGGGATCCCAGCCACTGCATTTGGAGACTAAACAAGGCTTAAGCACCCAGGGCAAGGACCTAAGTGTGTTTCTGGGAAGCACAACTAACTTGGTTCAAGAGCACTGGAAGGTAGGCTGCCACTCTTTTCCGATAAAGCCCCTTGCTCTAGCAGCTCAGGATGTGGCTGCGACCAGACTGTTTCTATGGTGTGCTGAAAGGCAGCTGGGGAACTGGCTGGGGCGGAACCAGCTGGAATCTGTTGCTAGGAGCTAAACAAACAGGCCCCTTGCTTACTGTCCTTCATTGTCAGGTGTGACTGGAGATGCTGGCTACTGGCTCTTCCAGGCCTAATTTGCAGAGCGCCTGGGCTGTTCTGTTTCTAGCCCATTTCCTCTTCTGTCACCATCCTGTTTCCAGTCCTTGTCACCTGCTCCCCATCCACCCGTGAGCTTTCCCATTCCTTAGAGAAGGACCAGCTACAATGTTTAGACTTATGCTGTCCAACAAAAAGTGTACTGTCTACATAATACATATTCTCTAGTAGCCACAGGAATAGGGGAAATTAATTATAACAATGTATTTCTTGTATTCAACTCAACAAACCAAAAGGTAGCATCTTTTCAATATGTGTTTAGTTTAGGAATTATGTTTGGAGATGTGTCCTGCTTATTATTTGCCCAGTGAGTTTTTGAAATATAGTATGTGTTTCACATGAACAGCACATCTCAGATCAGGATAGGCACAAATCAAGTGACCAGAGGCCAGAGAGAGCTAGCACCTAATAACAGTCGACCATCGTTTTTGGAACTTGGAGACCCCAAGGAAAACCTTGACTTTCTGGCTCTAGATACAATCTATGTAAAAACTAGTTATCTAAAAACTGTTATCTAAAAATTAGTCTGCTGAATCAGAACTTTTAAGATTTGCACTGGCATGACCTTGTACCTCTCACAAAACAAATTACCATTTTGTTCCTGACAACGAACTTGGAAGCAGAGCTCAGATAGATTAGGGTATTCCATCTCCTTAGGCAAAATATAAATAAACGGTTAAGAAGAATTTGTGAATTATATCTTTCACTTTGTTCATATAAGATTATAATCCTGATTATTAAAAATAAAAGAAAAAGCAACGTGAAGCCAGTGATGGCTGAGAAGTTTATTTGTGAATATATATTCTATTTGTACGTTTCTGGGGGGAATTTCTATTATTTAGTACCTTCATGAAAAGGAACAAGACACACCCCAACCCCCAAAAAAGAAAGAAAAATGGAAAAGAAAAGGAAATTGAAATAGGAAAAGGTGAGGGGAAGATACTCCCAGGGCAGCCTTCTTTCTCAGGTAGAATTTACAGGCATTGTGTTTTGCTCACACAAAGACTAAAGGGATTATGGGGCTTACCAAGTTTCAGAGGAGTCCTACAATGCCAGGACTTAACAGTGTAACTCTGCTGTCACATAATGCTTTCATTTTTAGGAACCCCCCAAAACAGGAGAAGATGAATATTTAAACCTTCCTTGGCATATGTTTATTTATAAAATCCATTCCCCCTTTCCTCTCTATCCAGTATCAGTACAGTCATGTGCTGATTCCTCTGTCTTGGTCTTTGAAATGTCTGATGCATAGGCCTAACATAGTCATGGCCTTTTGTCTCTTTTGAGCATAGATATTATTAACCCTTGCCCAAACTCTTGTATATCTATTAACCTCCCCTTCTTGCCACTCTGCCTCTGCTCTCCAAACTGTCCTAGAGAACATTCTCTGTGGATCTATCTGTCCAGTGACCTGTCACAAGGCTCATTTTCTGAACTCTTTCCACAGATCTCTGTTATTCAAAGGCTCCAAGATGTGGCCTCAAATTGCCTTGTCAACCTGATGCCTGGCATTACCAAGTTAATCCTTTCCCTGCTCTCCGATAGCTCTAGAGATTACAAATGCATCCCATAGAGAAGACTTCTAATTCCTATAATGGAATGTCTCCCATTATGTCTTCCAAAGTCTCTGGCGAAATCTAGCCCATGCTCCATGTCTTTTCAAATGCCACATCCCCTGTCAAGTATTGCAGATAACTCAAGACTCATGACCTTTACTCTTTTTAACTCCTTGGATTCTTGGGTAGACCCACCCACACAAATGTCCCATTTGTCTCTTATGTAACTACAGGGATATAAATTATTTGAAGGTAGAAAATTGTACCCGTTCACATTAGATTAATTTCCAATTGCAGTTGGACACTGGGTATTTGTTGTCTTGCATTTAATTAGAAATAATTAGGTAAATTACTACTCTTATCTGCATATAGTACTTTTTTATTTTTCAGTACTAACTTTGAATGCCAAGATTTCAAAAATTATATTTTTAGCACAAGAATTAAAACTCTACAGAAAAAAAAACCTAAAGAGACTTCCAGAAGAAGATAGATCTCCACTTCTTTCTTCTTTCAATATTCAAGCCTTTCATCTCTGCACGGCTGAGGCCTCTCAGTACATCTTTTACTCTAGTCTTAGCTGGCAAAGTAAGTATCAAGATAAAATCAGGTGCCTAAAACAAACGTGAGCCCTGTGGGTTCAAATTCAGATCCTCTGGCCGAACCTGGCTGAGAGTGCTCTGGTTAATTACAGGTCTCCACTAGGCTTGTGAGTCAAACCCCGGCCAACTGAAGCCTACCTGTTTTACCACCACAAAGGAAAAGGATTTCTGATTTGTAAACCCAAGTTGACCATATTCCTCCCCATTGCTAATCAATGTACATTGTGCATTCTAAGTTAGAACTTGCAGTTCCCAGTGGTCAAAGAAAGTTCAAAAAAGAGTTGGCAAGACGTCTCAGCAGGTAACATCATTAGCCAGGAAGCCTGAAGGTCTGAATTCAATCCCTGAGATCCACACATCTGAAGGAGAGACCCCCTTGGCCTTCTGCAACTTCCCCTCTGACCTGGTGCACGTAACCTTTCAGCTTGTACACACATGAGCACACATGTAACTCAGTAGCAGCATGCAAATATGTGTGTGTGTGTGTGTGTGTGCGCGACACACACACACACACAAAGGGTGGGGGGCTCAGCAGAGCTTGAATTAGAATACATGAGGTTACCATCGGCACAGTACAGAAATACTGCTGTCTGTTGCCGGCCACCAGAGCGGCAGCAACGTATTTGTGACCTTTTTTCAGAACGCCCCACTCCCACTCCTCTGTTGCACAGTTAGCACTCGCCCCAGTGTATTTTATGTTATGTATTATTTATGTATACAGATATCACAATTTACAACCTGGCAAATGTGGGCTTGAAATGAGCAAGCCAAAGCCATTAAGCAGAGAAAAACATTCTCCTAGACTCACCCTAAGCTCTCCCCAGCGCTCTCTAACTAGCCCAAGTGTCAGATTTGAAAGCTATACTCCAAGAATAAAAGTTGAGGGACTCCTTTCCGCCCAGATCTGGGGGTGTCTGGAATCCCAACTGTACCTGCCAAGGCTTTACGTAAAAGTCACCTTATCACACTCCACGCCTACAACCGACATCTCCTATTTCACAGTAAGCAGCGGAACAGAATTTTTCCAGAAACCGCTAATACTCATCAGAGAAAGGAACCCAGGAGCAGCTAGAATGGCTTGCCGTTTCAGGGTTAACAGAAACAAAAACTTTCTCATCCCCAACAGTCTGCTCTCTTCTTAGAGCAAAGGAACAAGGGTCCAGGCAAACCGTGGAAAGGGGACAGCTGAACTGTCTGGGTGGCACAGCACCCTAGGTGCCAAGGGCGGCGAGGGTGGGGGGTGGGGGGTGGGGGCGTTGGGGCTGCTCTCCGGGGACAAGGCAAGGGGTTCCACGCCCACCTTGACCCCCGCATAGCACCCCACCTCCCCGCCTAGCTCCCAACTAGCACCAGAGGCAGTCGCGGAAACAAGGATACGAGATGCGGATCCCTTTCCCGCCCGCCCGGACTCACGATCTTGAGCCGGTCCAGTCCACTCGCCTGGTCCATGGCTCTCCATGTGCTTCTCCCGGGCAGGGGCGCGGACGGCCGAGCGACGCGGCCCGAGAAAAGCCGGGGGAGAGCGGCAGGTCGTCCTCGCCCCTTCCCACTGGCTTTTCAGAAAGCAGAGGGGAAAAAAAATGGAAGCCGAAGCAGAGTCGAGGGAAGGCGCGCAGGGGCAGGGTCGCCAGTAGCCCCGGGATGGGCGGGAGGAGGTGGCGAAGGAGACCGGAGCAGGAGGGGGAGGCGCGGTCGGCGATCAGGGAGAGGAGGCAGCGGGAGGGACAGAGGTCGGGGCTCTGAGGCTCACAAAGCCAGCAGAAGGCGCGGCACTGTGGCTACCTGTGCTCCGAGCGCCCCCGCGGGAGTCGCGCTCTCCAGCAGCTCCATCTGGCTCTCCTGCGCCACCGCCGCTATGGGAGGCGACTTGGACGTGTCGCTTTGGACCATCGGCGAAGAGTTGACTCCAAGGCTGCGGGTCCCCTCCTCTACGCCCCGGGTCCCCCGCTCCTCTTTTTCCCCACGATCGGAGGCTCTCAGTGTGCGGGACGCCTCTGGAGCATGTTGCAAAGCCTAGAGGCTGTGGCGCGGGCACGCAGCTGGGTGGCCAGGGGCGAGGGGCGCCCGCTCTTCAAAGCTTCTGGGCCGGCGAGCAACGGAGACTGGGACTGCGGGGCGGGCGGGCGGGCTCCAGGGAAGGTCCCCGCCAGGAGGAGGGCGCTCCGGGAGCACGAGCCAGGGGGAGGCGCGTCCGGAAAGCGAGAGTGACAAGCCACCGCCACTCCGAAAAGTTCTTCGCGGGAGGCGCGGGCCGCGTGGGCTCAGCTGCCGCCGGTCGCCGTGGCACTCGTGCTGGAAAGTTTTCGAAGCCACGAAAGCTAGCCAGCCACGGCTCCCCAGGGAGGTAACTGACCCAGCTGCTCAGCTCATCTCCTCTTCCCGGGGTCCAGAGGAGGGAAAAGATCCACAGAGTTGGTCCCTAAACTGAAAGTCTCTATGATTCGAAAAAGTCTGCAGACAGACTCCGAACCTCTCCAAGAGCGTGGGTGAAAACACTCGAGGAGTCAGAAAGCAAGAGCTATTGATGAACTAAGACTTCCTCCCACATGGTCCTGACCTGACAATTGGTTCAAACCCCACTCCACCTGTCCTCTAGCCTTTTGGTTTGTGATGACCTGTTTTGGTTTTGTTATCTTTGCTAGGAGCTTGTCTTTGCTAGCAGACTATACACCCTCCCCACCCGCGCTCCACCCCCCCCCCCTGTGGTTGAGAAGTTTTAGTGTGACCCTTGAGACAAAAATAGGCACGTTTTTAAAGACCCCAAAATGCTTGGTAAGTGGGTAAACCCAGAATGGTTCACTTGTAGTTGGATGGGTGGGGAGGTAAGGAGGAGATGGAGGAGGGGAACCATGATCAGAGGATCAGAGTACATTGTGTTAACTTTCAATTAAAAACAAAGAAACTAAAAGGAGGAGGAGGAGAAGGAGGGAGACAAGGGGGAAAAGAAGTAGGAGGAGGGGGAGGAGGAAGAGGAGGAGAAGGAAGAGGAGGAGGAAGAGGAGAAGGAAGAGGAGGAGGAGGAGGAGGACCAGGAGGAGGGGGAGGAAGAAGAGAAGGAGGATCAGGAGGAGGAGGAGGAGGAGGAATTATTTTCCGTTCTAGTATTGCTCCTAAGACACTGCTTTGCTTTGTACGGTGCTTTGGTTTAATAACCTTTCTTGCTTTGAAACTGTACATACAAAATTTTCAAGGTAGCAGTCACCGAGTAGAAACACAGTATAACAGTTGTGCAAGCTGAAATACACACAGAGATCTTTTACTAAGGTAAACTTTGTATACTGTGTTTGACTATGATAATGAAATATAGAACCTTGTTCTTTTTAAACTGGGCTGTTTTAATTAAGCAGATGTCTACCATACACTGTATTGAGCCAGAGATTTTTTTTTAAGAAGGAGAAAAAATCTAGTATGTTTAAAGATTTAAGCATATACAAAGTGTCATTGGTTTTCCAAATCTTTAGTCTTAATGCCATTTTGATTACATGTTACTAATGTTAAGTAAGACCAAAGTATTAGCTTCCTTATTAAAAAAAAAAAAAACACCTGGGGGAAGGGATAACCTCCTTCAAAATGCAACAAAGCAAGGAGCAGAGAGTTTGTGAGTTTAGGGGATGAGATTCTACTTTTATGGCCATGGCAGCCATGGCAGCTTAGGGGTTTGCTAAGTTCAGTTTTGACAATTAGCACTGCTTTTATAGTTATTCCTGACCATGCCATATATGTGTGTGTGAAAACTGGAAAAACATTGTTTTTCTTTGCAGTTAAATGTATTTCCTTCCAGTTAAAATCTACCATCAAACCGTGGTCTGCAGACAGTATGTTCACTCTCCTGACCCCTTTTCTTTAAGAAAACTGAGTTTTCTGGGGTCTGTAAAGTCTCAGGGACAGCACTGACGTCTACTCCACTGGAAACTCTGTATTGTGGGGACCATGCTTGTCACTTGAGGTTCATTCAGAATCCAGTAACTGTGGTCTAAGTTCTTTCAATACATAGTTAATAAAGTATAAATCGGGAACCTATTTATGCCTCCAAATGACCACAGCCAATACAGATCAGGTCATGGGCCTTTGGGGGCTTTTGTTGTTGTAAAGACTTAGAAACTAATTCATACGCTTGTAGAATGAATGAGTGATCACTTTTATAGTGGTTTTATAAAACTATGGGTTTATCAGGTGTGTTAGCACACATCTGTATTCCCAGCAAACAAATAGTAAAACACTTCTGGTTTAATGAGATGTAGTATTTTCTCATGGCATCAGCCTGATATCTTAAAGGATACTTAATTATCTGTCATCCTCTTTCAATTATGGCCATTTGGGAAGCAGAATTTTATCTTTTCATCAGATTTTTAAGAGACCACAAAATGTTAGACCAACTTTGGAAATAATTTTATGATTAAATGTTCTAATGTCAAAGGGTATATTCGTTTCCTGTAATTTGTAATACTGAGTCCTTTAAGGTTATACTCATTTTCAGCGCTAGGTAGACATTCCTTGAAGGCAACAGTTGGAGTCACCACATTTTATCCTTAGGACTAAGGACAGTGTTTTATATTTGCAGTACATTGTGGCTAGAAAAACTTTAGCATGTGGATAAATGGATGAAAGATGCATGGTCTATTTTCATGTGCTTTAAAACAGTGTGTAAACTCATGATGACAACTACTTACTTAATCATGAGTCTTGTGAGAACATTATTTCTTCCTTTATAACCCATGCTAATTTAATTAGCATGTATTGGACATACAGTATAGTTTACCATTCAGACATTTGTCTGGCTTATGATAGTTATCAAGTAAAAAGTAACAAAACGTGAGTTCTTTAAACAGAGTAAACTCAGAATAAAAACAGAATAAGAAGATTTAGCAAATTATCATAGTCATCATTAAATGCCTTCTGTATAGCCTATTTTCTTATTCTTAACACACGTTGACTTGGTGTAACATTTAAGAGCTGAAAGTGAAAGTGGACATTTTTGGTAAGTAAAGTGTGAGCCTTTTCACATTAAAAGTTACAGAAATGCAAGAGACTCCTGCAATATTGAACTTATCATTACATTGGAGGCATTCAAATGACTGATTCCTCCAAGCTGCTGGTTAGATCCCTGTGCTCATTAGTCTTTGAAGTGAACACACATATTCTGGGCATACTCAGAAATGAGGAAATGGTCACTTGTAAGAACACTGGCTGCCAAGGCAATGAACAGTTTAAGAGGAAGTTTCTGTCCCACGATGTGAAAGAATCCACGATGACAATCATTTCACCTCTCCTTTTCCGACTGAAGATCTGTGACTCCATTGAAGACCTTGAAGCAATGCTCTTTAGAAAAAAAACTCACCATATGTAATTTCTCATTTTACTTAGACCGTTCTGCACCTCACATTTCTAGATTTCTGCCATTCTGTATAGCCTTTGCATAAGATATGTTGACTAAGGTCCTAACTTAGTAGGGTGATTTCTGTGATGACAAACAGGCTTTCCATAAAACTATAATATTAAACAAGGGCCCTGAATTATAAAATGTTATATTAAAACAAATAACCCTGCAAGCATATTCAGTATAAAAGACTTGTGTATTATAGTGAAAGACAAAAACTAAAATAGGCAAGTGGAAAAGGTGAAGTTTCTTCCTCTCCCTTAGAAAAGACTCCCAAGATTTTAAATTTCATAAGTTCTTAGATTTACCTCCCTGCCAAAGTATTCACATAGCACTTCTCAGTTCACAAAACACACTTATTTGACATCTGATTGGCTTCATACTGAGTCATATCAAATAATATTTTATACTCTTGTTTACAAAAGAAGTGTCAAGTTCAGGACATTATTTTGCCTGCACGGTAGAGAGGAATATATCACATGTTAATGAGATTAAGTCAAACATCAGGGCCAAGCCCTAAATATTCCAAGCACTATGAAGAAATGATTCTTCTGATACTGGGGTACTGCTTCATCAGAAGTGGTTCTGCTTCTTGTTCATATGTGAGCACCAGGATTTGAGTGACTAACTACTAAAATGTCTTCTAGTCCATCTTCCTGGACTGCCAATCTTATTCTCCTCTGGGTGAGCAAGGAGGATGGAAAAGGGTGACGGAACATGGGGTGGAGTAGAAGGTGAGGCATGTAAGGTCTTATTTGCCAGACATAGAAACTCCATATGGCTTCCATGTACACTAGCTAGAATTCAACCACGTGAATAAGCTGAGAAATGTGGTCCAGTTGTGAGCCTAAGGAGGGCAGGAAGAGCTTGAAGAGCTGGCAGTGACTGGCTTCCCCAGTCAATAGCTACCCGGAGATAAAGTCAGAAGTCATCTGCCTTCTAAATCCCAGCTCTCAGCTACTTTCTCAGTCAACGACTGTCTGCCTGCCATACTTCAGCATATGCATAGTGAGTTGAAGCACTCTGTGATGTCTACAGCAGCATAATTGTTCACAGTTGGATGGTGGGGATGGGAAGATGGCTCTGTGCATACCATGCATTCTGCATAAGCCAGCAGGACCTAAGTTTGGATCCACAGCACCAGGTAAGAGCATGGCATGGTGGTGAGGATTTGTAACTCCAGTGTCTGGGACAGAGAAGGGCAGATTCCAGGGCTTGATACCAAGCCAGTCTTCTGAAACAGTGATCTGCAGGTATAGTGGGGTCTATAACTAAAAATATAAAGTAGATGAGGGGCAGGAAAGATGACTCTGTATTCAAGATTAAAAGCATCTGCTGCTCTAGCAATGGATCCAGGTCCAGCTTCCAGCATCACATGAAACTCACAACTGACCTTAATTCCAGTTCAAGATATCTAACACTCTCCTCTGCCCTCCTTGAGCACCAGGCACACAGATGTACTACATATAAGCAAAATACTCGGGCACATGTTAAAAAAAAAATCTCAGTGAAAGAAATGAAGGAAGGAAGGAAGGAAGGAAGGAAGGAAGGAAGGAAGGAAGGAAGGAGGGAGGGAGGGAGGGAGGGACAGAGAGAGAGACAGAGACAGACAGAGAGAGAGAGACAGAGAGACAGAGAGAGAGAAAAAAGATAAGTGGGCCAGTGACTCAGTGGGTAAAGTCACTTGGCAAACGTATCTAGCTACTTGCCTGTGTTTGACCTCCTAAAACCATGTAAAGGTACAAAAAGAGACCTGACTCAACAAAGTGGTGCTATAATATCCACTCATGATGACAATAACTTAAAAAAAAAAGATGGCTAACAATCTCTGGCCTGTAAATGTGAACAAATGGGAGAGTACACCCACCACTCACATACAAAAGAAAGAAGGGGTCTAGTCCCCTAAACAGCTATGAAGAACGCATATGTTGTCAATATATGCAATTGTGTATCTATACTTGTGTGTATATGTGTGGAGGAAGGCAGAGAAGGGGGAGGAAAGGAGGAAGAAGGAAGAGAGAGGAAGGAAGAAGAAAGAGAGAAGGAGGAATGAAGAGAGAGAGAGAAGGAGAGGGAGAGAGAGATTGCTGTATTTCAGGGCTCTAGGGAGAACATTATTGATCAAGGGATACCTCAAGCCCTTAAGAGCCAAGAAGACACAGCACAGGTTGCCAACTGTGGCTTCAGCATATTGTGGGTGAAAAAAAAATCAATGACCAGGGGGGATGTTCTAAGTAAAATGACAAAAAATATAGAAATGGAATAAAAATTTAATGCAGCTTAAACATTGAGTTAGAAGGTACGGAGACTGGCACGTTTGACTAGAACGGCTGCCAAATGAACTCCCCATGAACTAATTATACAGATTCAGGAATCACACCCAGCTCCTACTCAGGCTCTGAGGAGCCACACTCAGGTTTATATGCTTGGGGTTCGGGAGGGGAAAGAGGCACTTCACAGGCTGTGCCATCTCTGACTGTGTTCACATTCATTCCCCATTCATGTTCTATTTCCCTCCCTCCTTCCCTCTTTTACTCTCTCCCTCCCTCCCCCTTCCCTCCTTAGCTGATGTCTTTTTTACAGATTCATCCATTTCACTCTGTATATCTTATTGGCATAGAAATGTTCACATTCTACTGGATACGGATACAATCGGTTTATCCTCTCTCTTCTCTTATCCAATATAACCAAAGGGTTGTCCTGTACTCTGAATCTTGCAATAACCACATTTTCTGAGATGAACTCTATTTACTTATGATCTATTATCCCTTTAAATGTAGCTTTGGGGCCAGAGGAATGGCTAAGTGGATAAGTACTTACTGTGCATGTGAGAGGAGCTGAGTTCAAGTACTCAGCTCCCACATCAAACACTGAACATGGACATGTTTGTGATCATAATTCCAGTGCTGCCTGGTGCAGAGACATGGGATCTCTGGGGCTTCCTTGCCACTAGCCTGGTTCTGGAGTCAACAAGAGACCCTGACTCAAAGAAATAAAAAAAAGGATAGAGCAGGACACCAGACACACACAGTGCACCACACATTCACATATAACATACATACACAAATGTGTGTGTATGTGTGTGTGTGTGTATGTGTGTTTGTGTGTGTGTGTTTGAATTTAACAATATTTGACTTATTTGATTTTCTGCATAATTTGTCTATTTCTTTGTCCTTTCTTTCTTTCTTTCTTTCTTTCTTTCTTTCTTTCTTTCTTTCTTTCTTTCTTT
>NW_021604604.1:7573217-7587511 GCF_004785775.1 Grammomys surdaster
TTTCTTTCTTTCTTTCTTTCTTTCTTTCTTTCTTTCTTTCTTTCTTTTTTGTAAAACCTTCCATATAATTATGAACATCATTTTTTGCACATCATTGAGGTCTTCTGAAATTCGCCATTCTCTACCAGGAAGCTCTAAACAACCAGTGTTGATTCCAAAACAGGGCTTGCCAACATTTTGTTACTTACAGTAAATCCCTGCCTGGCATTTACATTGATAACCAATCTTTGTTGCTTAATCCATTCAGATTTCCTCTGGTAGATGTAATTGCATTGAGTACAACTTTTTTCTTTTTTGTTGGATATTTTATTTATTTACATTTCAAATGTTAGTAGCTCCCCCTCCAAAACACCCTATCCCATTTTCCCCTCCCCTGCTTCTATGAGGGTGCTCCCCCACCAACTCACCCACTCCCACCTCCCTTCCCTCAAATTCCTCTACACTGGGGCACCGAGCCTTCATAGGACCAAGGGCCTCCCCTCCCATTGATGCCTGACAAAGCCATCCTCTGCTATACATGTAGGTGGAACCATGGGTTCATGTGTACTGCTTGGTTGTTGGTTTAGTCCCTGGGAGCTCTGGGGTGTCTGGTTGGTTGATATTATTGTTTTTCCTATTGGTTGCAAACTACTTCATCTCCTTCAGTCCTTTCTCTAACTCCCCGATTGGGGACCCATTGGGAACCCTGTGCTCAGTCCAGTGGTTGGCAATGAATATCCCCTTTTTTTGTCAGGCTCTGGCAGGGCCTCTCAGGAGATAGCTGGTAGAGGGCTAATATCCAATATATACAAAGAGCTCAAGAAGTTAGACTCCGGAGAATCAAATAACCCTATTAAAAATGAGCTACAAAGCTAAACAAAGAATTCTCAACTGAGGAAACTCAAATGGCCAAGCACCTAAAGTAATGTTCAACATTATTAGTCATTAGGGAAATTCAAATCAAAATAATCCTGAGATTCCACCTCACACCTGTCAGAATGGCTAAGTTCAAAAACTCAGGTGGACAGCAGATGCTGGCAAGGATGTGGAAAAGGAGGTACACTTCTCCATTGTTGGTCAAATTGCAAGCTGGTACAACCACTGTGGATATCAGTCTGATGGTTCCTCAGAAAATTGGACATAGTATTACCTGAGGATCCAGCTATACCACTCCTGGGCATATACCCAAAAGGTATTCCAACATATAACAGGAACACTTCTCCACTATGTTCACATCAACTTTATATGTAATAGTCAGAAGCTGAAAAGAACCCAGATGTCCTTCAACAGAGGAATGGATACAGAAAATGTAGTACATTTACACAACGGAATACTACTCAGCTATTAAAAACAATGAACTCATGAAATTCTTAGGCAAATGGATGGAACTAGAAAATATCATTCTGAGTGAGGTAACCCAATCACAAAAGAACACACATGGTATTCACTCACTGATAAGTGAATATTAGCCCCAAAGCTTGGAATACCCAAGATCCAATTCACAGACCACATGAACCTCAAGAAGAAGGAAGACCAAAGTGTGGGTGCTTTGGTCCTTCCTAGAAAGAGGAACAAAATACTCATGGGAGCAAATATGGAGACAAAGTGTGGAGCAGAGTCTGAAGGAAAAGCCTTCCAAAGACTGCCACACTTGGGAATCCATCCCATATACAGTCACCAAACTCAGACACTATTGAGGATGCCAAGTTTGTCTATTTCTAATCCATGGATTTCTATTCCTATAATTTCCTTTTAGATACTTTGGTCTTAAGTTGCTTTTTCCTGGCTGTTTAAGTATAACATTATTTAAACAATTGATTTTTAACTCACTTAAGTGATGAGTGATTGGTCACATTTGATTAAAATTTTAAGTATTAGAATATACAAAACAATTTGAAATTCATTACAAAACAATAAAGTAAATATTAAAATATAAAACCTAGTTTATTTAGCTTTATATTGGTTTCTGGTAAATTAAAAGTACACATTAAATGAAAATGCTATATAAATTTTAACTAATAAATTTCTTTTTTTTTACATTTTTTTGCATCTTTTTTTAATAATTTATTTTTTCTCAAATTGTAATTCATTCACACGGGGGTTATAAACACAGAAAGGCAGGATGTGAGGAAGGGAATGACACTGGAGTGTGGGTGTTCAGGGGCAATACAGATATCTTCAGAACCGGGTATCGGTTGGGTGAAGGTTCAGGGGACAAGTCACTATGACTCTGCCTATGACTCACTTGACCTTATCTAAGTTGGTATTGTCTGCCAAGGTTAATTATTTACAAGGTCTATGACTACTCAGTCTTGTAGATTTCCACAAAAGCTGCCTGTTTACATTAGCTTATAGCCATCTGTTTCAATGTTTTTCCACTGAGACCCAACCAAGACTTGGTGTTAGTATACATGTATGACAGGCCTATTGCTGATTTTAGGCCTATGGTTGCTTTTAGGCCTTCAGTGTGTAAGCAGGGCTGCCCCTGACATCTCCTCCCTTCTCTAAGTATAGAAGGGCTGTGGCAATTCTAATCTTGCGAACGTGGGAATAGAAGCCTGACCTCCAGTAATTGAAGGGGACCTTGTAATGGCTCCAGTCCCCCTGTCATTGTCCAGTGAGGCATGAGGGCCATACTCGTCCCGATGTCTTTTTCCTGGAGAGGGGATACTTTTGACATCAACCCCTATGCAGTCAGGCTTGTCCCTCAGGGAACCCAGATAGATATTTTTATCTTTTATTTGTGTTCCCTTGCAGTGCTTAGCCTCGCAGCCTAAGCAAGAATTCAGATCGCCTGTCAGAGGGGGTTCTAGGTGGCCCCTCTCTGCTTGGTCTAGGGGCAGAAGTCCCCCCTTTTAGGTTGGGTGGAGATGGGTTTTGGAAACACCCTGTATAAAGTAACAACCTCATCTTGAGTCTTGTGATCCTCCATAGCTAACTTATGATAATATATCTGAATAGGTTTTGCTACCAAATTATTTATCTGTTGTATCACAGAGTTAGTCCGCCTATATGAGACCCAGGGACCAGAAGAAATAAGCAAAAAGAAACCAAATAATGGTCCCAAGATGGGAGGAAGTAGGGTTGACAACCTTGGAGAGGCTGAAAACCAATTCTTGTACCAGCCTTCATCTGTCTCTTTCTCTCTCTGATTTTTCTCAGAGCCTTCACTGACCTATTTCATGCTCTCTTTAACCCTCTTTGTCTTGTCTATGTAAAGGCAACCTTCTTCTTTAAGGGCTGTACACAGTCAAGAGCTGTACACAGCCTTTTCTATTGTGATAGAGTAAATCAAGTCCCATAAGGATCTTTGCGATTTTAGGAGGTCTCTTCAGACAGTGAAATGAGGGATTTCTTCAGATTAGTGATGTCAATCTCTAGCTGTTTGATGTTCTTGTCAGTGGCCCTTCAAAGGTCTGAGTAGTATAATTTCGGAGGCCAGCTTCTGGATTAGAACTTCTAACAGCAGACATCACAGGTGATTCAACTAATAAATTTCTAAGTAAAACATTTTAAATGAATCTAACTTTAAGATTTTGAAGTTTAGTGATAAAATATTGCTCATTAAAATTACTTCTAATTCTTATTTTATCATGTAGCTCGCAGAATTAATGTCTTATTTTATATGCTACACATAGACTCACAGGTATACAACTTAAATAACAAACTTGGTTGATGAATGTTATTAAATTTTCATGATCATCCTAGGCTACTGTTGCGAGCATCAGTCTAAATTGATTTTCCTACCTTTCATAATCAAGAATTAAAATATAAATAGCAGCAAGGTACTAAATAGGTTAAAGGCCCTTGCTGCCATGCCTGATTATGAGTTTGGTCTCCAGGACCCACATGATGGTAAAAAATAAATCAACTCTTGCAAATTGCCCTATGACTTCCATACATGCATGGCATGGTACTTGTGTGTGCATGCACGTGCACACACATACACACACTTAGAAATAAATGTAATATTTTTTTGAAGAATCAGAATATAAAGAGATACAAGAAAACAGACTTCCTGTGTTATCTGTTATGGCTCCCTGTTATACAAGAATCTATATGAGTCCTGTTGAAAGAAAAGATGTGACAAGTTAATTATTTTCCTCTGTTACATAAGTGTCCCAGCAATACAGTGGCATTTGAACCTGGGGTTTTCTCTTTTATATATACAGAACTTGAGGTGGGAAGAAGTCTTTTCCTGAGCTGCAGATGACAGGAGATAGGGTATTTCAGGTTGTGCAGCAGCAGCATGCGTTGAGTGCAGAAACCTTTAGCTGAGGTGTCCGCTGAGATGACACTATGTCCCAGTTAGCATCTTCTATCAACTGTCAACCTTACATATCCTAAAGTCACCTGAGGGAGTCACAGCTGAGACTGCCCATAACAGACTGGCCAATAGCCATTTCTATGAGATACTGTTTTATTGATCTTTGATGTGGAAAGATCCAGATCAATATGGGCAACACCAGCCCTAGCATGAGAGGCTTGACTGTATAAGAAGACCAGTTGAACATGAATCAGTAAGCAAGCCAGCAAGCGAGCCAGCAAGGAGTGTCGCCCTCCATGGTTTCTGCTCTGGGTTCTCCAGTGATGGACTGTGACCTGATAGCATGAGCTGAATAAAGCTTTCTTCCCTAAGTTCTTGGGGTAGAGAGTTTTATTATCACACCAGGATGAGATAGGACAGGGTGGTTCTAGGTAGCCCTATGGCAGTAGGTCCTATGGCTCCCAGCAGAAGTACCAGGAAAGCCTATGTACAAAGCCAAGCCTTTAGTCCAATGACAAGGCTGCTCTTATGCACTCAGAAATGACAAAACACATAGAGAAAGAAATCACCAGGAGTGCTAGCCATCAACAACAGAAGCAGTGAGCCCTGAAGACCTTCATAAAATGGGATCATGGCCATTAGTAGCCAGATTTTCCATTTAAGCAAAGATTGATTCTTAAAAGCAGTGAGGTTTAATTTTCAGTCCTCTAATACATGTGATCTTTGTAGACAAGGAAGCATCTGGTTGAATCTGCCCTTCCTCTCAGGTTTATATTTCATGTATGGTACCTTCAATGACCAAAAATCAGATAGACTGAGTCAATGAGTTCACTCAGCAGGAAAAGGTACTTGCTGCAAATCCTGATGATTTGAGTTCTATTCCTGGGACCCAAAAGGCAGAGGGCGAAAGCAGACTTGTGAAAGCTATCCACTGACCTGCATATGCCAGTCCTTGCATGCATGCAAGCACCCATGCATGTATGCTTCCACAAAAACATGTGCTCAGACATACACATACATAAGTAACTAAATGTAATTTTAAAAATCCTAAAACCTCTCCAACCAGCTAATCCGCTAGGGAGCTACACTTCAAAAGTAAGCTGCCATGACATATTATGAAACAGGCAGATGTTCCTGAAAGAAACCATGATAGAGATTAAGTAATGGGACTCGACATGTTACCTTCCCAAGTCAATAAATGATGTCAAAATTCTCATTTTGTTACCACTGTTCTTGGTAGTATTGACAGAGTTCTGTTTAGCTGAGCTAGCAAGCTGGGTTGAATAGACTTTCACATACAGGTTGCTATATTTCTTGTTACTTCACTCAGTTCTTACAGAGGAGTGTAACATTCTAATTTTGAAATCCTCTGTGAACAGTGACAACATGGGGTCTGAATTTAAAACATGTATTTACCCAAGTATTCTAACAGTAACCACCTCTTATCAAATCTTACCAAGTACCAGAAGAAGCTCTTAAGTAGATTATTTTATTTAATTTAGCTACTAATCCTAAAATAATATATGCACATTGAAAATGTTGAGGAATTTGATTATATCCTACTGGGAGAGAAATAAGGGTTAAAATATGGAATACTGTTCCTTTTGTTCTGGTAAACTTTCATTTCTCTTCTGCTACAGATTAATACTGTTTTACAAAATATAGGTTAAGGTGTTTTTATTCTGGGCACAGGCAATTCAGAATTTTAAGAAACATGTATTTCCTTATTTCATGTGTGCATGTGTGTGTGTGTGTGTGTGTGTGTATGTGTTTACATGATGTGTGTGTTTACATGATGTGTGTGTTGGTAGGAGATGCTTACATGAATGTGTGGAGGTCAGAGAACAATTTCTGAGAGTCTGTTCTCTTCTTTCACATTGTGAGCTTTTGAAATCACTATCTTCACATTCCTTCAGAATTGGCTGTCTAGCTTTTCACAATGTTGCAGTTACTGATTATTTAACTTCCTTGGATTATAGATATAGGGTATAGGCAATAGATGTTAAATTTGAGAATCTCTACTAAAAAGTAATTTCAGAATGGATAAAGTTCATAATAATGTCTGTGTGCACATGTCTGTGTGTGTGTGTGTGTGTGTGTGTGTGTGTGTGTGTGTGATGTGGGGGTGGGGAATGCATAGGCCCATGCATGCAGAAACCAGAGAAACACTGTGGCTCTCTTATTCTATCACTTTCTACATTATTCCCTTGAGACAAGGTCTCTCACTGACACTGGTATTGGTGCAGTGTCCAGGAAACCCACCAATCCTCTGGTCGCTGTCTTCCACAGTAATGGGGTCACAGGCATGCATGGCCATGCTTGACTTTTATGCAGATTCTGGGATTTGAATTCAGTTCCTGATGCAAGTGTTCTAACTCTCTGAGCCATCTTCTTCACTGAGCCATCCCCCCGGCCCCCATAACAGTATGTCTTAAATTCTTTCATACATTCTAGTTTCAAAATTGTACAAAAGCATCCCTTCTCACTTTTCTCTTCAGGGATAACCGGATTGTTCCCTCATTACCCAAATGAAAGGAGAACAAGTCAAGACATAAAGACCTCAAATGAGACAGGCACAGTTGAAGTACAGCACTCGACATTCCCAACTCCAGTCCCGAGTCTTTGTAGATGGTTAAATAATTAGAACATCATGTCCTTGAGAGACAGTAAAAGGAATGTGGTTATTTGGAGATGGCCATTTATGATAATCCTCAACTCCACAAAGCTTCATATGGAGTGTGTGCCTGTGTGCATCTTGTGGAGCCCAGAAGGGGCTCAGGTTTAGGTTCCTTTTTTTCTTTAACTCTTCATTTTCTTTTTTTAAAAAAATGCATTTATCCCCCTCCAAAAGCCACAAAAAGTGCAGAAGTATTATTGAACAGAAACCTCATTGAGATAATTTAGACAATAGCATATTCTCCTTTGAATCCGAGTTCTAGTGTTTAATAATTACTCTCTCTGTGCCAGGCAATCTGCTTTGCATAAAGCATCTCATGCAATCCACTCACAGCGGGAGGAGTGATCCTGCCTTAAGTGGAAGGAACCGAGGCTCAGAAAATATACACCCTGTCTGCAAATATGTACTGAGTAACCACTGAAATCATCATAAAAATTAAGCAAGCATTAATCTCAGCTGCAATACAACTTGAACCAATGCCAGTTTATATAAACAATGAAACAACCCGGTCTTTTAAATTCTGCCTACTTCTTATTACAGATGTGTTCCTAGCATTTGCTAAGATGTCTTTATCATGCTTAATTTTACTCTTCTCACCACTCATATTGGTAAACCAATCTATGATAAAAATGCCATTCATACTGTCAGAGTCACTGTGTTAATTTTACAATTCAGTGCTAAATCTGTGGTTTTATATTTCTTATAATGATGGTGGATTATTCTTTATCTCCATAGACTAAGATTTCTATCTAATAGTTTCTGTATCTCTAACACATATTCACGGAAAAACAGCTTTCCAGAAATGGGTACCATATTTAGTAAAATATCTATGTACATTCTTTTGTTTGTTGTGTGTACATTTTTGTTATTTGTTTGTTTGGTTTGGTTTGGCTTTTGATACTGGGTTTCTGGCTGTCCTAGAACTCATTTATGTAGACCAGACTTGGCTCAGAATCACAGAGATTGGCTTGCCTCTACCTCCTGAATGCTGGAATTAAAGGCATGCTCTACCATGCCCAGCTTTGTGTACATTCTTCAAGATTTATTATGTACATGTATGTGCACCTGTATGAGTTATCGTGTGCCACATGCATGAAGTTATCCAAGGATCCAGGAGCCATCGGATCCCCTAGAATTGAAATTACAGATAGATGCATGCCTAGAGTACATTGGGAACCCAACCCAAGCCTAACAAAAGCAACACATGCTATCCCTGAGCATTCTGTTGTAAGTTCAGGATCCCAGGTAATCTACTACCTTATTTCTGGAAGTAACATTCATGTATAGCCATTTGTACAGTGTACAGTTTTGTGATAGTGGGATATTCTTACATAGGCAGAACCTTTGTCTGGTTTTCAAATATTTTTAATACTCCAAACAAAACAGTATTACACAATTGAAGTTTGTGATTCTTTTTAGTTTTTCAAGAATTTTGTTGTGTTACCTTATAATTAATTTCATGCTAATTTTAGAACCATGATTTTGAGCATAAAGGTTGAGATTTTGATAGGGATTGCACTTATAAATGACTTTGGTAAATATACTACTTTGCCCAGGCTAACTTTTCAGCACATCATTGATAGAACTGTTCCAGATTTACAGTGGAAATAAAGGTAATTTATTAGCTACTTATTTCACCCTGACAAAAATACTTGGCAACAACTACTGAAAGAGGAAGGGTTTTCTTTTGGCTTACAGTTTTAGGGGATACAGTCCACCATGGTAGGTGTCAACAAGAGACACTGATCACATTGTATCCACAGACAGGAAGCAGAGGATTCTGGTGCGCAGATTGCTTTCTTATTATTAATTCTGGGATCTCTATGATCAGAATATTAGCACCAACATTTAGGATAGATCTTCCTACTTCATTTAATCTAATCTAGACAATTCCTTGTAGACTCGACTAGAAAGTTGTTTCCCTGGTAATTGTAAATCCCATCAAATAGACAACCAAAGCTCAGCCATCATAGGTGATATCTTACTCCTCTATTGCTGTGATAAGACACTATGATAAAGGCAATTTATACAAGAAAGAATTTATTTTGGCCTCACAGTTACAGGGTGTTAGAGTCCATGACCATCATGATGGGGAGCATGGCAGCAGCAAGCAAGCATGCAGGCAAGCAGGCATGAGTCTGGAGCAGTAACTGTCAACATATATCCATGAACAGGAAACAGAGAGGAAAAACTCAGAACCGCTTGAGTCTTTTAAAGCCTCTAGGGACTTTGTCTTCTAATTTCTAATGAGTAGTGACATGTCTTTTAACAAGGCCACACCTCCTAACACTTCCAAAATAGTTTTGACAACTGGAGACCACGTTATGAAACATAAGAGTCTATGGGGAACATTCTCATCCAAACCATCACAGGTGATATTTCAAACATAAAAGTGACTGACATGACTGGGGGGCCTGAAGTACCTCCAGCATTGTTGGTCCAGCTTCCTCAGCCCTCTTACTTACCAGATGGAGCCCGAAAGTAAGACCTATACATTCCCATATCTTGCCAAGATGATATGATACCAATTCCAGTTTCCATGATAAAGTTTGCACCAAAAATGACATTTTTATTTATCTGATGCTTACACTTTAACACAATGATTTAATGATCATTGCACCAAAGTAAAAACAGTTAGGATTACTAATCACATCTCAAAGCATGATACTGGGCGGATACTTTATTTTTCATGGTTTTGATGAAAGTCAATCAGTGTATATTTTTGACAATAAAGATCCAATTGTAACATAATCTATTCAGCAAAGTTTTCAGGAGATCTAATGTGTCCATTTATTGAATTCAGAGGACTATCATTGAGACATTAGAAGATATTTCACAATAATTTAGTTTTTTTGTTATTTCTTTTTCTTTGAAAGTTTCATATATTAATATATATAGTATATATCATATTCACCTACTACACTCCGCTAACATTTCTTGACATCTTTACTTCATCTCCTTCACAGATTCTTGTTGTCCTTTTTATTGTTATTCACATCCCTATGAGTCCAATTATTACTTCCCATATGTACATGGTTATGTGGCAATCCACCAGGGAATAAACAACCTACCATTGGCCATACACTTATCTGAGACTCTATTTCCAGCTGGTCTTCTGGTAGGAGTGGGGCCTTAAAAGCCCCTCACTCATCCATGCTGGAATGGTGACCACCTAAAGATCTTATTTCCTAATGCTGAAGCTCTAGGAAGTATCAATATGAACAACTTAAAGGGTTAAAATAGACAAATTCTAAATTTCAGATATTATCATTGGGATGAAACAGACTGAATAGAATCTCTCACTTCCCCACTATTTTCTGCCTTTCCTACACGTTGAAGATGTTTCTAGTAAGTACTAAGAGCCCAAAGATAACATATTCAATTCATAAAATAAGATAGGTAGCATCGATGGAGTGGCAATTTGAATGAGAAAATGTTTTCTATAGGTTCATATGTTTTAACACTTGGTCCCCAATTGGTGATGAGGATGTTGAGAAGGTGTGATCTTGCTGGAGGAAGTAAGCCACTGGGGGTAGCATGGAGGACGCATAACGTTGTTCCCCTTCCCCCTCTCTTTTCTTGGAGCTTGCTATTGAACATGATCTCTCAGCTTCCTACTCTGACATCATGCTTCCTCTGACCTTGTGGACTTTCCCTCTGGAACTATAAGCCAAATTAAATCATTCTTCCATAAGTCATCATTCCCTTGGTCATTATTTTATCTCAGCAAAAGAAGAATAAGTAATATTCATGATAAGCTTGGTACTCTTTTCAAAATGTGGCTCCATGCTCAAAGACTTAAAAGAAAATTGTTATATTTAAACAAAATTACCTCTGCCCCTCAAATGTATCGTTTCTTGCTACAAGAAGAAATTAAATAGTATAATTATACTATATGCACAACTTTTCAAAGTTCCACTCTTCTTTAAAATCTCATTTACATCGAGAATACAAATGGAGTACTTCTGCGGCAGAAAACATAGGGAATAGCTTAGCTGGACTATACATAGAATTCTGCTTGGTTTGGGCTGTGCACATACCCTTCTTCACATATTGCACTTACTGGTCTGAGACACTTTCCTATACATATTAAAAATACACAGAGCACTCTGAACTATGTACCTAGCAATCTATTAGCAATCTAGGACCCTCATCTATATTGAGCTGTGTACACAGCCTATCTACCCTCATGACCATCAAACTTAGACAGATGTACAAGTGTAAGAATAGATATGCTGATCTGGCCTGAACTGGCTTGAGATATATAAGTACAAAGGCAGGCAAACTGTCCCCCAAAGTGAAATTTTAGGAGGAATCCCTATTTGTCAATCTTATACCTATGAATGATTGGGCATGTATATAATTAAAATCAGAAGCATATGGGAAGAAACATGCACAGTAGAGGAATGGTTATACAATTTTATCTGTCAATCAAATAGAAAACTACCCGAACTATACCCATTAGCAACAAACTTCTTTTTCTCTTGGACCTCATAAAAAGAAGTCTCAAACAAAGACCTTCAAATATCTCTATTCAGGTGACCTACCATCAGTCTTGAAAATGCACTCCTTCCTTATTTGTTTGCCATTTTGATTTGAGTAAATTTCCTTGATGCTTTGCAAATTCATGTGCGCTTTCTTTAATGCTGTAAATGAAGCACCAAGATCCAGGAATCACCTGTCCCAGATCCTTACCACCAGTAACACCTCAGCCACCTGTGTATGCGTTTCTTTCATCCTTGTGTTTGTTGATAACCTTTACAATGGAGTTTCTGAGAAAAGCAATCTAGGCCCTTCATTTTTACCTGATCGCAAATAAAGCAGCAAATATAGTCTCAAAAATTACATCATAGTACTGAATAAGAAGGTGGATATGTAGAAACATCCAAGAATATTTACTTCACCCCAATATTTTGTTTTTGTGGCTTATGATAGACAAGCACATCAGAACATTTGGAAGCATTTTACAATCTTCTAATAAGCAACTAGGTGTTAGAGTTATTAACTTTCTGACTCCTATATTTAAGGGAAATGTGTAAATTGTACTTGAAGAGGCACCTTTTAAAAGAGCTGAATAGTTACACACTAATAACAACATAGAACACAGAACATTAAATCCACATGTTTCTAAGAACTTTACACACTGAAGTAGTTTAATATTTTGAGAACTAGGTTCCATACTATACACTGAAGATATTGGAAGGGCCGATCTTTGAGTATTTAAGTCACAGAAATAAAAGAGACACAAGATGCTAGATGGTAACAGCAATCAAAACCAACCATTCTCTCATCTTGAAACATCCCAAGGGTTTTGTAAATATAAATGAGCAAGCTTGCACACTGCCCTTT
Organism: Grammomys surdaster; assembly: GCF_004785775.1. Classification (NCBI taxonomy): domain Eukaryota; kingdom Metazoa; phylum Chordata; class Mammalia; order Rodentia; family Muridae; genus Grammomys; species Grammomys surdaster. Next base: position 7,585,490 of record NW_021604604.1, read on the forward strand.
CACAGAGGACACACTGTACCTTTGACCAGACAGAGTAAAGAGAGATAACAGTTTGAGAAAGTGTTGTGTTTATTTGAAACTGCTGTGATGGATTCTTTAACAACACAGGGGTAATAACAGCATGACAGTTTTGAGATACTAGTTCACAAAGATAAGCTGACAAGTTAAACATTTGCAACCAAACATAATAATTTACAGAATGTGTACACAACTTGAATATTTTTACAGGACCTTCTGGATTCATACTGTGTACCAGGATGCATACAAGCATTTCATAGTCTAATACTCACAGTTCTGAGACACAGGAAGCTCCCATTATTTTATTTCAACAGTGCAGCTATGTAGCAACCATGCCCAAAGTTGAAATATATAATTCACATCAAATATTAAAATGTGCATGTGTACATAATATAGATAGATAGATAGATAGATAGATAGATAGATAGATAGATACAGATATGTGTGTGTGTATATATATTGATTATAATGTAAACATTCCTGCTATTGATTGTGGAGTCCTGTGTGTCATCATCTAATTAAACAATGTTTTATGGTTGGATTTTAATTTCTGAAACAAATAAATTTGTCAATGAGAGGCCGAGATGGAGACCTACAGGGTGGAGGGAGAGAAGGAAAAAGTGAGAAGAGGAAAAAAAAGAGACAAGAGCAAGAAAGGGTCAAGAGAAAAGAGAGGAACAAAAGAAAGGATGAAAGAAAGAGAGACAGAGAAAGAAAAAGAGAAAGAGAAAGAGAAAGGAACAAAAAGGTAGAGAAAAAGAAAGAATAGTTTGTTGCCCCTTGCTGATTGAAGGGAGCCATTAAATTATCTTCATTATAAATAAGACTGGCTCTAAACAACTAAGTCTTCCATGTAAATTAAAACTAAAGTTTTAAAAAATGTCACACTCAGGAGGCAGAGACAGAAAAATCTCTGTGAGTTCCAGACAGACAGAGCTACATAGTGAGACCCTGTCTCAAAACCAAACCAAAACCAAAACCAAAGCACAAACAAAAAACCAAAGATGTCTTAGTGTTTCAGGGTAAAGTCTCCCCTGCCTAGGTTTAAAGACCCTCAGACACCTCCCTGCCCCTGTCACCTCTGGGAACTCCTAGGACCTTTCTGGTGCTCCAGCTCCTTACCCGTGAATCAGAAGGACAATGTGTTTTGAAGTTGCAGAAACACAAGCATATTAGTATGCGGTTTCGCAAAAGAAAGGTTTCTCCCCTTTCTTTTCTTATTGAAAGAATAATCAACTTTCAGTTACATGTGGGAATAATAAAGAGACAAGTGAAATTTATCACCAGCAAGCTCATGTAGGTAATTTTATGTAATTGTCTCCTTCAGTATCTTTTCTGAAATCATTGGCTAGCTGGTAGTTTAAATTCTACACTATTTTTCTATTTTGATTTATTTTGTATGAGGAGAGAGTACACTCATACCACAGCCTGAGCTTTTAGAGAACAATATGAAGAGTCATCCCTCTCCTCCCACCATGTCCCTCCCAGCGAATAGACACATGTCACTGTCAGGCTTGGTGACAAGTGCCTTTACCCAATGAGCCAACTTGATGGCTCCAAATACTGTCCTGTTTATACAGTGACTAATAGCTGTTTGTCAAGGTTCGGAGTAGTAGTCTTTCTTTGTGTCCAGTGACAAACAACTGATGACTTCACAGTCATCTTTGTGACATAGAGACACAGACATGAGAAACACACACAAATATATCTGACAAGCTCCCTCATATCACATAAAATTTATCTCATACCATATACATCTCACATACAACATATATATCTCACATATTCTAACTAAACATATACCACACACCTCACACACAGATACTACAGGACAAACTTTCACCTCACATGCAACACATACATTTCATATTCATAGCATATACCACATACCTCACAGATACCAACACTCACCAAATATATATATATGTATATATGTATGTATATATATATATGTGTGTGTGTGTGTGTATACATATATATGTGTATATATATGAGAATGTACAT
>NW_021604604.1:7587521-7608186 GCF_004785775.1 Grammomys surdaster
ACACGTACACTTCACACACTGATACCAACCACCAACCACACATAAGACAAACACACTTCTACCTCACATACACACCTAACACTCAACATACAAAGCTCATGCAGATCTCACATACGTAACAAGGATGAAAGGAATGTGGTGTGCTGGTGATCAATCATCAAGGGATCACCGAGCTCAGTCCCTGGCTTAGACAAAGGATTGAATGTCCAGGAAAGACAGAAGTACAAACAGTAGAAAAAGGGAAGGTTTTGTCCATTCAGGATAGAAGAGACTTAAATGGATACATTCTATTTCATGGTGTCCCTGGGCCTTCCCTTTTCCCTTATTGCCTCTGCTTACACACCCAGCCCTTTGTTTCCCTCCATCTCTTCACATAATGTGTTCCAAGAACAATAAGCCAACATCTCAGGTGTCTTTGTTGTTGTTTTATTGATATGAATAGATAACATGACCATGGCAACTCTTATAAAGGAAAACATTTAATTTGGGCTGGCTTACATGTCAGAGGTTTAGTACGTTGTTGTCAGGGTAGAAGCATGGTGGCCTGCAGGTAGACACAGCTGGAGAGGGAGCTGAGAGTTCTACAATCTGAATCAGCAAGCAACAGGAAGAGAAAGTGACACTAGGCCTACCTTGACCTTCTGAAACCTCAAAGTCCAACCTAGTGGCACACTTTTTCGAACAAGGCCACAGCTATGCCAACAAGGCCACACCTCCAATAATACCATTCCCTATGAGTCTATGGGGACCATTTTCTTTGACAGCACCACATCAAGCAACCTGCCCTGCTTTTCCTGTGTACCTATATCCCTCTCCTGCTCACTCACATACAGCTTACAATTCACAGATAGCAACCACACATGATCAAATTATGTCTCTACATTACATACTACACATCTGACACAAATTTGTTACCCAGCACATATAATATCTACGAACCAGTCACACACCACCGACATGCCATATCCCCAATCCTAAAGGATGAGAACTGGGAAAACGTTATTCAGTGACAAATTATTATTTTTTTTCTCTACAGATAGAACAGAGCAGCTACCTTGTGTTTATGAATGGATAACATCCATGGTAATTATTATCTGAGAGAAGGCCTAGACTGAAAAATGAAACATCCTACTTTTCTCTTGCTTCAGAAGTCAGTGAAATCAGAACAAAACAACAAAACCCACCTGAATGTCTAAATTAAAACCTGTTTCCAACTCTCTTGCCTTCCTTTTCCATAACAGGAGACTGCTCTCTGCTTGCCTCTGCTGGAAGCCCCTCCCCCTTCTGATCAGAGAGAAAGCTATGCAGTTCTCTATTTAAAACTATCTGAGCAATTCTTCTCCTCCTCTGGTATTGCTGAATAAGCAGCAAAGCCTCCTTACTCACTTTACATCAGTAAAACTCTGGATGCAGGGTTTGGAGAACTTCTTTTTGCATCCATGTCTAAACACTGACTACAGATCATCTGGATAAAACGGGAGCTGGGCAAATCCCTCAGTGGTAGAGCAAGGCCCTGGGTATAATCCCTCCACTGCAAAATACTGCTTGTGCCAGCGTCAAGTCCAAGGTGCATCATAAACATTTTCACAACTTCTAGATGCTTGGGGTCTCAGAGCATCCTGCATCGCCCTGTCTTTTCAACCTCACATCCCCACTAACCTTGCAACCCTGTTCCACTGCCACCTCTTCTCTGCTTGTGTCTGTCACATACCATACTCATACATGCTGGCTTCCCAATGAGTGAAGGAAAAGCACTTGACCTTGCTTCCCTGGTTTATTCACGCAAACTCCACACAGAATCATCTCCCATGCCGGTGCCTCTTTGCTTCTATTTAATGAAATGTGAATTATAGTCAATGAGAGAGTGACTTTAAAAATGTTGGGGGAGGTAGATTATTTTATGGCCGTAACAAGTCATGTTCTGTGGGAATCACGTTCTATATTTCAGGGAATGCTGTAAGAGAATAAATCGTAAAAATAGATGCATATAAATATGTTACTAATTAACTTTAGAAGTATTCCTTGCTATTAAATCTTTGGGGATGGCAAAGATAAAGCCTGGAACAGAATTGACTGACCCTCAAGGAGGACACAGGATGGGGCTAGGGCTCCAGCATCCCTGCATGGCTATTTACTTGTATGTCTGTTTGGCTTTTGAGTACAAGTTCTTATTAGAAGTCCTCAAATTTGCATGCTAAAATCTTTTTTTTAAGGTTTTTCGAGACAGGGTTTCTCTGTGTAGTCCTGGCTGTCCTGGAACTTACTCTGTAGACCAGACTGGCCTCGAACTCAGAAATCCGCCTGCCTCTGCTTCCCACATGCTAAAATCTTAATCATCAATTGTTCTTATTTGTAAGTTTTTAGGGGAGGTGACTTGGTACAAGGCTGGAACCTTTATAATGCAATTAATATTCTTTCAAACAGATAAAGAAAACACTCATGAAGTATGAATCATGATTTTTCAAAGCAAATTTTGAAGTTTACCCAGTTCTGCATATTAGGCATCTCATAACAATTCCAAAGTTAACTTGTAAAACCTTTAATCCTATTCCCACATCATTTAATGCGTAACCCATAGAGATTACCCAAATACTCTTAGCATGACACTTCACTCACTTAAATGGGCACAATAATTTCATTTTTAAAAAAGTCTTCTGGGAAATAGTTGTTCTAGATTGCTTTCTGTTGCTGCGATAAACACTATTTTGAAAAGCAACAGTGGGGAAGGGAAGGGAAGGGATTATTTTTCTTACACAAATTTCTTATCAGGAAAAGCTAAGGTAGGAACTAAAGGCAGATATTTGGAGGATGGAACCAAAGCCAAGGACCACAAAGAAACACTGCTTATTGGCTTGCTCAGCAATCTTTCTTATATAGCCAAGACTCCCTGCCTATCAAGAGCTCCTTCTACAATGAACTAACCCCCAACCCCCACATCAGTTAGCAGTCCAGGAAATTTCCCATATGTTTTCCCATAGGCCAGTCTGATGGGGCAATTCATCTTCTCAGGAGTGTCAAGTTGTCAACTACTATTAGTCATCACACACACACACACACACAAACAGAGAGAGAGAGAGAGAAAGAGAGAGAGAGAGAGAGAGAGAGAGAGAGAGAGAGAATTAGAAACATGTAGACCCTTCAACCACCAAACCCCAAAATGGGGAGCTGAAAGGAGCATACTAAAACAGTATGATGAGAAACATTAATTAGCTCATTTTTATTTAATATTATACAAGTAATAATAAGTTCCAGTCTCAATGAATAAGGATTTTTCAATAGTCCAGACCATTCTGTACTGTCCAATTTGACAAGCTTGAACTAACTGTGCTGTTACCTTTGTCTAACAGCTTTAAATGGCAAATGAGTCAAATGCAAATGAGCAAGTCTTTTGAATAATCACCTCAGAGGTTTGTAGAGAAAGGTTTAGAGAAAGGGTAACTGTTTTCATTTTTTTAAACTTGAAATTCATTTTTCAAGTTCTTACCATGATGTGCTATCTTCTTGCTTTGTCTGTTTAGATATGATGATGTTCTACAGTCATACATGTGTATGATGCTGGGGTGTGGGCTGTGCAGACCTTAAGCATTCTAGAGCACTCTGGGGATCTTGTAAAGGTTGAAGGATGACATGGTACCTTTCAGTGATTGAAGTTGCTTGAACACAGGAATCCCTCAGTAAAGGTTATTATTTTTGAAAGATGGGGCGAGTGAGATGGCTCAGTAGCTGTTCTCATGTAAGACCCAGGATTCAATTGCTTGCACCTACATGGAGGTTCAATTCCAATTCTAGGGGATTTGAGGCCCTCGTCTTGCCTCTGAGGGCAATGCATACATGGGGAATATAGACATACATGTGCAAAAACAAAGGACAGTTAAAACATTAAAAATTGAAAAAAATAGATGCAAGGTGTGCCTGGATAGCCAGGAAACAGAGACCCAGGGTAGAACCAAACATGACGAGGAAATTCAGTGACATGATTGTTAATGATATTCAACTATACTCAGATCAGTGTCTACTCTAGTTGTCATCAGAGAACTGTCATCCAGTAACTGATGGAAACAGATGCAGAGACCCACAGCCAAACACTAAGTGTGTTGGGTTGTAGTGTGTGTGGGTCCTGTTTTTGGATTGATGTGTGGGTCCTGCCTCTGTCTCTCCACATGGCTAAGGGACTCTCGTGGGGACAGAGGTGTGGGAATTTGATTGTGTTCACTCCATGCTGGTGCTGGGCAGACATCGGGCTATGTGAAGCTACTGGACTCTGCTCAGGGGTGGGGAGCCAGAGCTCTTGGTCGCAGCCACTCACATGGCTGGGTCACGGCTGTCTTGGTTTGCTTGCTTGGGTGGGGTGGCTGGTGATCTCTGGCTCTGTGAATTGAATCCTGCTCTGCTGTTCCCCACAGTGAACCCCAAAGCTGGGGAAAAACAGTCTGTGGTCTTAAGCTATTTATTGTCATGACGGAAAATTGATGAAAACTATACCCCCGGTATTTTCAGGGTGGGCCTGAGGTTAAATATCTTTTGCAAGGAGGAGGGTCTGGGAAGGAATAGCAAATTGGCTATGTCCTCTGGCCTTTAGGTAATTAATATGGAGATCTGTCTGGAGGCTCTGTGGTCTGTAGTCACGCCCTTTACCTGTGGAGGCATTGTCCTACGTGACTGGTGACTGGAGGACCCCTCTTTATGGAGGTCTTCAGCCTCGTGTCAGGAGCCTGGAGTCTGGAAGCGGTGAAATGCATGCTTTCCCTTAGGATCACCTGGGGTCTCCAGCGATTTCTAGCCAGTTCTCGACCAGAAACCATGCTGCCCTTTCACAGTCCTACATAACTGGAGGCAAGAAAACCCCATAGAAAGGGGGAGAATTGTAGGATCCACAGGGTTGGAAACACTGAAAGAACACAGTCCCCAGAATCAACTACGCAGGGCTCATAGAGACTGAAGAGACACTCCCAGATCCAGATGAGTTTGACCTAGGCCGTTTGCATTTGCATTATGGTTGTGTAACTTGGTGTTCTTATGGGATTCCTAACAGTGGGAGTGGGTTATCTCTGACTCTTTTGCCAGGCCTTGGAACCCTTTCTGCCTAGCAGGTTGCCTTGGCGAGTCTTGATATGAGAGTTTGTGCCTAGTCTCATTGCAAATTGTTATGCCATGTTTGGTGGATATCCCTGGGAAGTCCTCTGTTGTTTGTTTGTTTGTTTGTTTAAGGGAAGCAAAGAAGGAGTGAATCTCAGGGAAAGGAAAGGTAGGGGGTTGGACTGAGAAAATTGGAGGGGGGGAAAGTGCAGTTGAGATATAATATATAAAAGAAAAGAAAAAATACATCATCATGAACATATATGTAGATCTAGCTGTTATGCAACCATAGACCCTACTTAGTTAACTAGAAATAAATAGGAAATTTTAAAAGAGGTGTTTTGCTTTATGAATGATCCATTTCCTAATATGCTTTAAACTCTCCTCATTCACTGCACATTATGTTTTTGTGTGTTTATATTTGGTATATATGGGATATTCACTTCGATGTAGGTGGTGATATAATGATTACGTACTTTTTCTGAAGTGATCATTAACCATATACCTATTATAAAACATTTACAGAGAATCCAGTTTCTGCTACTAAAAACAAGTTTTTATAAAGTCAAGCATATATATTAAAATTATACATGTACACATATTTTTACAAAAGAAGTAAAAGGGACTTCTTAGCTATGTCAGACATCCCAAAGGAGTTTAATGCCTTCTTATTTGTTCTAGATGAATCTAAGTGAACTTATTGGTTTCTATTTTCATGACAACAATCTGAATTAGTACCATCCATCCTATAACCTATTATGGCGTTTCAGGGGGAGAAGTGTGGAATAGCCACATAGAAAGATGAAAGTGATCTTACCACTGTGATTATTGTGGGAGCTATGGAATTTTGGAACCAGTCTTCTAAAACCATTGACGCTCCAAATTACAGTTGTATCTTAAAGGAGGTAATCAGGAGATAGAATTACTATCTTGAAGTATCGTAACACTCTAGGCCTCCAAATTATGCTTGTTTGATGTTTTCCGCTCTGTGGTCATTTCACTGAAGTTCAGCTGACTTACAAGAAAACACAGGATGCATTAGTGCACAGCCTGATGCATTTTCATATAACAAAGAATGCATACCATGACCCCCTTTTTCAGCTCCAGGCTGCAGGCCTGTTTGTGAGACTGAGGCTGGAGGATTACCACAAATTTGAGACCAGCCTGGCCCATATGTAATGAGTTCCATGCCACCTGAGTTACAGAGAGAGAGAGAGAGAGAGAGAGAGAGAGAGAGAGAGAGAGAGAGAGAGAGAGAGGGAAACAACAATGGAGAAAATAGATTAGCATATTAGATAGTGCATCACTTCAACTGCTATGGCTCTCTGCAAGAGAAAACCACCATCAAGACTCCAACACTGTCAATTAACTTTCTAGTTTCAGACTATATCATGGTGGAGATTTGCTGGCATATTGTTTTCTGTGGTGTGAAGTTTGGAGTTCCATCCATGGAGTAGTGCTCAGTCATAGTTATTCAACCTCATTGCCTCCTAGCATTCCACTGAAGAGTTACCTGTTGCTTCTACAGTTGAGGACAGGAGGTGAAAACTGGTCAAGTAGGGCAGAGACCCCAAAGTAGAAATGTCCATGTGGAAGGGGAGGGGAGTCAGGAAGAGCTCTGGTTTCCTCTTACCTTGTTTCCTAAAGGAGCACCTCTGCCCAGAGGAGCCTCTTGGATACTGAGGTGGACTGTGTGGATGGACCAGATGGACCAGCTCATCACACTCCTCATAACTCACCTATTTGTGGCTGTAAAAGCTTTATAAAGGTCCCAGGCTAGCATAGCAGCTTGACAGTATCCTGTTTCCTAGGACCTCTTCTGCTATACAGCTCTCTCTCTCTCTCTCTCTCTCTCTCTCTCTCTCTCTCTCTCTCTCTCTCTCTCTTTCCTTCTCCCTATTTTCCCGCTTCTATATAGCTCTCTTGCTTACTCATGTTCTCTCTCTGCCTCTCTCTCTCTCTCTCTCTTTCTCTCTCTCTCTCTCTCTCTGCCTTCTTTCTTTCTCTTAATCTCCCTATAATAAACTACTTCTGGATTTCTTTCTGATACTTGCCCTCTGTGGTCTCTGAATTTCAATCCTCAAATTCTTGAGACAAGAACCTGAAAACTAATGGCCAAGGGTGGCTTTTCCATTTCTGGGATGTTGGATCTCTGAGCTAAGCCTACCTCAGCTTCCTAAGAAACAGTATTACTCTCAAATGCACCATGACTTTTCTGTCTCACTATGGTTGAAGAGCATCTGGGACACTGTAAGAGTTGCTACTGTAAATAGTCTTGAGCATGATTCTGGTAAACATATGGATAACATTGTTTTGGGGTATACACCTGGAAGAGGAATCTGGTGACTATAATGCCCAGCTTTAGGAGAACATATCATCCTTTCCAGTGTGGATGTATCCATTCAGATCCCCCAAGCAGAGAGTTTTATCTGGTTTGTCTCTTTTCCAGTATGGGATGTCAATCCTACTTTTAGCTAGTCCAGAGAGCATATCAAAACACTAAAGAATTTGAGAGGTATCCTACACTGAAATTAATTACAAGCCATAGCTCCACAGAGCCTGGAACACAGTGTCCATTGGTTATAGACGAATGTGGTGGATTACTTCATAGTGATAACCAGAGTCAATACTTTATGCTATGTCTCCATGCCTCAGTTCCAATGGGAGAAAGGTAAAGCAGATGCTATCACATCCACCAACAATGAGTTGTATCACAAAGAGGAAGTCTGAATCTAAGGAACAAACTCCAATCTTACAGCAGGTGGTATGCATGCAGACTCTGCTTCAGAGGGAGTGGAAGCTTTATGATGTAAGGCTGTACATGATACAAACATCACTGATAAGGAAGCCAGAAAAAGAAGAGAGGATAGAAGCCACAAGAATGCCTCTGCCTGTAAAAAATGCTGAAGAGCTGTGGAGAGTCACCCCTGCATGGTAGCGACACACTATGGTTTAAACTTGTAATTTATTGACAGCTAAAGAAGATGAGCACCTGGCCACCATCAGAGAAGCTTTTTCCTGGCGTAGCAGATAGGAACAAATACAGAGACCCACAGCCAGGCATTAGGAACACTCAGCCCTAAAGTCTTTCAAATCCCTCCCTCGGGGCTCCAGAAATCTAATGAAATAGGAAATGCAAAGAGTAGAAGAGGTTTGAGCATGGAGAACAACAACGACAGCAGCAGCAGCAGCAGCAACAACATCAACATCAAAACCCTGAATAGCCCTGTACCAGGCAGTCAGGAAAGTAGGATGGCATTCATGCACTCCAGACAAAATCTCTCCTACAGAGCTATATTGCCACTTTAAACATGGCCCAAGATAGGAGAGATATAGGGAGGTCCAATTTCAAGATGACTGCCTTCAACAAGTCAGGCTGGGCTGACATACCACTGGGATTTGATGAACTCTTTGGACAGGGAGACTTTTCCACTGGAGCTTAGCAGGCAACACAGCCAGCAGGCTACTATTAACAGGTCTGTCTCTGTTCAATTCAACTGTGGGACAGGTTTACCCACCCTCAGGCTCAGAAGACCTTGCCTCTTCCCTGCTCTTTCTCTGTCAAAAGCTGGGGGAGTCCCTATTGATTTTATGCTTAGAATTAAAACAAGACTAGAAAGAAAAATTCCCAACCCCACATCCAGAGATCTCCTTCTTAAAAACATCATGTGGAAGAGTATGACTTCTGAATTCAGGCTAACCTTCCAAGGTCTCCGTGATGAACACTGTGGTAAATCACTTGTAGCAACCCAAGATAGAGGAAAAACATCACATCAGATTACGCCTGCAGCTCAGGCTTTAGTAGCAGCAATAAAAGTAGAGGGGATCTGCTTTAGGTGTGGAGTGTCAGGACACTGGAAAAACAAATGCCCAGAAAAGTCCCTAAGACATTCTGACCTCCATGTCGAGATTTTTCCACTGGGGAAGATTGCACTTCTCTATATGATAAATATGACAAACTATTAGACCATTTAAACTTAAAAGGGGGCAGTCTTCAGCCCGGACAGTAAGAGAGAAAACTGCTCCCATATAAGCTTTATGTGTATCTAGTATCTCAGAAGATGCCCATGCAGACGTAACAATGAAAATAGATAACAATCCATTTAAATGCCTTATTGATACTGGAGCAGACAAGTTTGAGACAACAAGAGAGCCCATAAGACTAGTAACTAATCGCTGGGCCCCAGGTTCTAGGCATGGGGTTGGGGCTCCTCTCCTGTATCTATCACATATAAACCTACAGATAGAAAGACTCTGATGTAGCTACTAGTCTAATACAACCCCTAGTAGCTCAAGTAGCCACCAGTATTCTAGGGAGAAATATCTTACAAGCCCTAGAGGTAGTGCTTACCACTCAACCAGAGATTAAATCAGGATACATGACAATACCTATAGAGAAAACAATACCCAAGAAGACCCTAGCCCCCACCTCCAAATCACCCCCAATTCTAAGGGCCACTGTTAGTTTTAATTCTTGTTGCCTTGATTGGCTTTACAATGAAGCTATTTGGCTTGACCAGTGGCCTCTTGAAGCCCTCACTCAACTGGTAAAAGAACAGCTTCTACTACAACACATCTGCCCCTTCCACAGACCATAAAACACCCCCCACCCCCTGTTCGATATTAAAAAGTACTTGAGGATGGAGCCTAATGCAAGATTTAAGGGCAATTAATAAAACCATGAGAATCTGGGACTCTCTATAAAGTGGGCTGCCCCACATCTCAGCCATCCCTGCCAATGTCCTCCTACTGGCATTAGGTAAAAAAGACCATCTCCACTCAAGAGACTGTGAATGCTTTGCTTTCATGGTACCCCTTCCCCCACCACCCCAATAACAACTCTGGTTCAGCTTCATGATATGAATGTACCATTCTTCCTCAGGGAAGAGCTAACAGCACAACCTTTGCTAGGAGGCTGTGGCCACTACACTAAAACCTTATTTAGACAAATGACTCAAAATATATCATTATATGGATGATATCTTAGTATGGAGAGATTCTTCCACCTCCCTCTTAAGGACCAGCTAATACCTTCCTTATCCTCTCTCTAGGATTCAAAATATCCTCTCAAAAAAATACAACTTATCCTGCCCTTTTTATTTTCTAGGAAGAGAAATCTCCCTCACCTCAATAGACCCCCCTCGAACCCACCTTTTCCTTCCCTCTCTCTTTCTTAACTTTGAATAATCCAGAGCTTTTTGGATAATCTTAACTGGTTTCACCCCTGGCTCCCTCTTTGCACAAACACTCTTCAATCTCTCTTTAACATCTTAGAAAAAGATAAAAGAGGCTTCTGCCTGTGAACACTGTGTCCTGCAGCAATCCAAGCTCTAAACTCTGCTAATGCAGTCAGTCCTTAAAGACTTAGCTCTTTCTAGATACGTCCAAACAATGTCTATACTTATCTTTAATTCCTCCCTTACACTTGTGGGAGCCCTATACCATTCCCAGGGGTGCAGGAATGACTCTGGGCCCTGATGGATGCTGTACCCAGAATCCTAAATGATGTGGATGCACTTGCTAATATGATGAAAACTGTCCTACAATCTTTAGTAAAAGAAACTGATGTTCTTATTGCTTCTTTTTCCCTTTCTGATACTTAATGGCTAATCAAAAATCACTCCAGCTTTGCTATTACCTTAATAGGATTCCCAGAACAAATTGACAAGCATTATCCTAACGAAAGATGGGTTTATCCCCTCCCTCTGTTTTGTTGGATTCCCTCAGACTCTTTTCAAAAAGGCTCGTACTGGGAGCCCCCTCAATATTTACTGATGGGGGAAAGATGGGAGCTGCATTGAAAATACACTACTCCCCTGAGTATGAACCCCCTGTTGCCCAATTCAAAGAGCTGTCCCATTCACTTCCTCCCAGTTTAAAGAACTATATGCTATCTATTTATCCCTAAAGGAAGTCAATAGGTCCTTAAGCACTTTTCAGACAATGTATATGCTGTCAATTTGCTCCCCTGGCTATCAAGATCCTTTGTCTAATTAGATGTCAACCCACTTTCTCCTCTACTCATACAGGTTTCCACCCTCTTACAGGAAAGAGCCTCTTCCTTCTACATCCAGCATGCTATATCTCACAGTTCCCTGCCAAGTACATCATCCAAGGGAAATGCCATCACTGATCAAATAGCCTCTACAGGAACATTCATGGAGCAAGCAGACCAATTCCATTCACGCACACACACAACTATAAAGGGGTTTCTCTGTTTCTGCTTCCCCCACATCCCTCTTCTTCAACTCCAAAGGGTAATACAAATATGATCCTCTTCTGCATCCCTTATTTCTACCCCAGCTTTACAAACTTTGGGTATCAAACCCTGAGGTCTCAAATCCAATGCACTATGGCAAATTGATGTCACCTACATCCCCCAATTGGCATACAGAAATATGTCTTTGTTACCATAGATACATACTCGCATTTTATATGGACTACAGCCCAATTGAGAGAAAACTCAAAAAGGTTAAATCACCATATGCTGTCCACCTTTGGCATCATGAACATTTCCCAACAGATAAAAACTGACAATGGGCCAGCTTTTACTAGCTCTCAATTCAAAACCTTCTGTTCACAATAGGAAAGTATCTATCTGTAGCAGGTTGGACTAGTACCACCTACATTTTGATGCTAATAGTAGGCTCCCAAGACTGGTTGCCCCAAAGATGAGAGAGTCTACACCCTGCCCTCAAGTTATTTCTAATTGGTAAATAAAGATGCCAATAGCCAAGAACTGGACAGAAGAAAGACAGGTGTGGTTTAGGTTTCACAGGCTCTGGGTTGGAGAAGAACCTCAAGGGAAAAAAAAGAGACAGAAGAAGAAAAGAAAAGCCATAATGAGTTAAGAGTCAAGAAATCATGACCCTGGGGACTATCCAATTATAGAGTTAAGAGCAGCCCAGATAAAACATAATAAGTAATAACTTGGGGTTATCAATAGAGAAATGGATTCTAACAACATAGAGCATAATATCTGATCAACTCTTATGTTGTTTAAGGTTTATTATAAACATAAAAGTTATGTGTGTCTTTCATCCAAAAACTTAAATAACTAAGGTGAGGTAAAAAGCTTAGGGCAAGATTAGATGATTTCTACAGCATATTGCCATCCAATGTAGGGCAGAAACTCACTTAAAAAATTAATTTGAGATTCCCAAATGGAAAATGCACGACAGCCCTTTAAGACTAGGAGGCAGGGAGAATTGGTTTCTTAGCAGAGACACAAGGTTTCTCCCCAAGCCATGTGGGTTCAGGACTAGGACAAAATACATACTAAATTGTCACACATAATTCTGGGGTTCATGATGTAAGCCAGGACACAGCTAGGCACACCCCCCTCCCCCCAGGCTGACCTAAACAATACAATGGGTGGCAGACTCAGACTCCAGCCTAAGGTCTTCTCAAATGCTTCTAAGCTGCCTCAGACATCCTAGGAGTCCCTGTTGTACAATGGTGCAGCCTGATCAGGGGGCAGAGAATAAGCCTCCCACATTAAAAAACAAAAAAAGCAAAGAAGAAAATAAGAAAAAAGAAGAAAAGAATAGAAAATAAATGTGAATGTAAGATATTAGTGCTGTCATAAACAACTGGAATCTTTGAACGTGGGCTCCATGGGAATACTGAAACTCCTTAGTCTTACATATTACACATATGTTGCCCTGAAAATACACGTATACAGTAAATAGAAGGGGATTTAAATACAGTTAAATATAGGAAGGATATTAACTTAATTTATATAAAGAGAAAGAAGATATAACTATATTTATCCACTAAGATATTAATCTCCAAAGAAGGAAGAAAAAAAATGATAAACATGTTTTAAAGAAAGAAGGGAGAAATTATGGAAATGAAAATGCAAGATGCCAATGCTATCATAAGCTACAGCGTTGTTTGAACATCGGCTTATTGGTGGGAAAGTAGAGTCCAGCAACTCTCTGGGCAGAGAGTTGTCTCTGCCCAGCTCCTATTTGTTTAAGGTTTATTGTCAACATAAAGGCTGTGCGTGTCTTTCATCCAGGAACTGAAATAGCTATGGTGGGGTAGAAATCTCACGTTGGGATACAATACCTCCCATAACACAGGGATTCCCCTCAACCCTCAGGGCCAAGGAATAATAGAAAGAACTCATCAAACCCCAAAAGCCCAAGTTCTAAAACAAAAGACAAACACCTACCCCCCAGCATACAATTTAATGAAAGCTCTAACTACACTAAATATATTTAACATGGAGAAGAGCTCCAAACATCCTCCTATCTCCCCCCATTGACACACGCCAGAAGTAACCCCTCCTATCCTGGTACAATAGTGTGATTCCTTGGATGGAATTTGGAGGGTCCACAACCCCCCCCCCCCTTACAACCAGCCTAGGCCCACCTGGGTTTCACTTCTCTTCTAAGAGATGTAACTCTCATTCTCAGCCAGTCCAGAGCTCCCATGTATCCTATTTGTCCTGGCTCTGCTTTGACCTCTGGGTTGACAGTGGATGAAAGTACTCTGTATGTATTATAGCCCCATTATACTACTTTTAAAGGGATTTCTGAGTGTTTAGATGAGTGGATCTCTGGTTTTTGTGCCCACTCTTGGGTTCTTCCCCTTTTATTCTCTGTTTTGTCCAACTCTGATGTGTTCATTTTGTTTTATTTATTTTATTGTATATTACTTTATTTTATTATTATCCCTTGGAAGCCTGTTTGTTTTCTAATGAGAGACAGAAGGGGAGTGGGTCTGGATGGGAGGGGAGGTAGGGAAGAACTGGGAGGAGTGAAAAGAGGAGTAATCCATAATCAGGATATATTATGTGAGAGGGGAAAAAAGCTATTTTCAATAAAAAGAAGAGATGAACACCATGGTTTCAGCCATTCATGTGGCCTCTCTTTAAGAGTATATGTCCCTGTCTTCCTGGCTATGCTTCTGTTGAGTTTTCTGATGGTGGTGTTTTCTTCGTAATTCATTTGCAATGATTCTGGGTACCAGCACTGTCTCTCATATTTATTTATAAAACTCTTTCCATTTGCTGTAGCTTTCTTAATGTCTTATTTGATGAACAGGAAACTTGGTCCTCCTAGATATAAAAGCATCGAATTTTTGTGTGTGTGCGTGTGTGCATGTGTTTGTGTGTATGTGTATGTGTGTGTGTGTCTTGGGGATGGTCATTTGCATGCATGTATCTGTATGTACATGAAGTTTTACGTATGAGAACAACTTCTGTGTGTCATTTCTCATGCACATCCCACATTTCTGTTTGAGACAGTGTCTCTCCTTGGCCTGAAAATTCAACAAATAGGCAATATCAGCTAGCCATCTGGCCCCAGATTCACAAAGGATGCTATTTAAGCAATCCAGCTAGTTCTAGGAATCCTCCTCTCTCTGTCTCCTTTATTTTCATCACAGAGATTATAGGCATGGACCATGAAGCTGGCTTTCCATGTAGGTTTTGGGAATCTGAACTCAGGATTTAAATCCATGAAGCAATTGACTTAACTTCCAGCTGTGTTCTCTCCCCAGGCCACATCATGTGTTTTAATAAAACTCTGTCATGATATAGCTCATATAGAACAGATGATATTTCTTTTGAGAAAGCTCAGCAACTTGAGTGATTTTGATACGGTTAGAAACCAATTCTCTTTAATGATTAGGCCAGATTGATTTTCCATGAATCCAATAGGGTTTGAGTTTCAGAGTGTATGCCAATATGGACTTAACCTGAGAAGTCTTCATTGGTTTTTACATTTACAGAATTATAGTCTTTTACCCACACACATACACACACACACACACACACACACTCACACAAACACACACACACATATGCTTGAGGCTCTAGAGACTAGAGTCTCTTCTGTTGTTAGTTAACCCTTTGGCATATTATCGTAAAATGAGATCTTCACAGCTGTGGCCTCATGGTCTTCTCTGACCACAGGTGTTGACATTACCCACAATGTCACTGCCCTGTGAACTTGGTGCTTCTTGGTTTAGGATGGTTTCTCTGGAATCTACTTTTGTGGAGACTTCAGATTCTTTCATCTTAGTAACTAGTAATTCATCTCAACAATTCACTATTAAAATACAAGGCTAAGACAAAAACCAAAACAAAATCAGTTCAAACTGTCTGGTATGTCAGAACACATGATAACTCCTAGGAAACAGTTAGCTTCATGCTCAACAGGACACACCACAACCAATGTCTTCCTCAAGAGGACTTGGGTTGTCATCTTTAATTGAACAAAGAACCTCAGTGTTGGGTTGAAAGGTCATATTTTGAAGTATAGGTCATTTGTGACTAATGTATAAGATACATAAGAACACAGCAGGAACCTGTAACTTTCAAGTTTTAGTTCTAGATCCATAGAAGTTTGGCTCTCTGGGCTGATTGCTGGTCCTGACTTAGGGAAACCTTAAAATAGTTCAGATAAGCTTCTCTATGGAATTCCATGGCCCACCCGTGGAATGTCACCCTGTGACATGGACAGATGGGGTATCACAACATTTCCCACAGTTTATGTCGCTTACCATGCACCCAGGGTCATCAAAACTCAACTAATTTATAACAGTAATACATATCATCAATGCTAAAATTATTCTTCAGGTAGGGTAGCAGTGGTCTTTCTTGATTCTTTAATTAAAATTTGGGGAAGAAAAAAAAGATATAAATAATGATGCTTATTTGGAAAACAGTGTTAGGAAGGGAAGTTTCTAGGCAGGCTCCATTTTCACCAGTGTTTAGAATACTCTATATGGACATGGGACAGGAAGTGATTGATTTAGCAACACAAAGTACACTTAAGTTTCATAAACTTTGTCCCATAGAAAAAGTCAGCTTCTCTGCCTATGGGTAAGAAGACAGTTGGAAACATAAGAGCAGAATCAAAGAGAAGAAAACATTATTGTATATGAACAGTGGGCAGAAAAAAAACCTACCCCTCCCACACCAGTGATGAAGCCACAAGAGGCAAGGACCATCTGGTAATTGACACTTGCACTAAATGTAAATATTGTTGAACCCATCTTGTCAGATGGGCATGTCATATAAACAAATGATGGTTTTATGAAGTTCTTTCCTCTCTCTCTGCCCTCCTTCCCTTAGCCATTTTGCTTTTCTCTACTTAAAAGAATTCTCAGTGACACAACAGAAGGAACGAGAGTCCCTCAGAGGCTCTGCCAGAGCCTGACCAATACGGTTGTGGATGCTTGCAGACATTGGACATGGGGAGCAAAAGGACCCCAGTGGAAGAGATAGAGGAAGGACTGAAGGAATTGAAGGGATTTGCAACCCCATAGGAAGAACAACAATATCAACCAACCAACCAACCAACCAACCAACCAACCAACCAACCCCTCAAAGCTCCCAGGGACTAAACCACCAACCAAAGAATACACATGGAGGGACCTATAGCACCAGCTGCATATGTAGCAGAGGATTGCCTTATCTGGCATCAACGGGAGGGGAGGCCCTTGGTCCTGTGATAGCTCTATGACCCTGTGTAGGGGAATGCTAGGGTGGTGAGGTGGGAGTGGGTGAGTGGGGGAGCACCCTTATAGAAGCAGTGGGGAGGGGAGAGGAAATAGGGAGTTTGAGGAAGGGAAACCGAGGAGGATAACATTCAAAATGTAAATAAATAAAATAACCAGTAAAAAAGAAAATAAACCAACAATAAATAGATAAATAAATAAATAAATAAATAAAACTTTAGTATAAAAAATATGGTGAGGAAGCAAGGAAAGGAGAAAATACAAGAGTAAGCATTCCTCCTTTCTTTCAATGATGAAAGAGTAAACTGTTAGCTATGCAATCACTTAACATCAACCATGAGTAAAGCTTTGTTCTGCTAAAGGCAAATAAAGATAAATCTTGATTTTGTTGGTGCAGACAGACTAACATGCCCAGTGCCTGTACAATACATTCTGTGTTCTTTTACTAGTTCAGATATTTGTCTAGGAACGTATTTTTCCTTTTCCATTTTCTTTGTGAGATACCCTGTCATCACACAGTCAAGTCTGGCCTCAAATTCACTACTGCCTTGTTCCTCGCTCCTGACTGTTGGGGTGCTAGGTTGCTAGGTTACCATTCCCTGCTGATCCTGGAATTTTCCATTTATCCCTTATGTTAATAAACTCCATGCCCTCTGTGGCCCATCTCATCAATACTCAAATATATTCTTATCTTAAAACAACTGAGACGAGAGAGAGAGAGAGAGAGAGAGAGAGAGAGAGAGAGAGAGAGAGGAACAAACTCCCCTCAATTTATTTTCTCTAACCTTGGTTTCTAATAATTTCTCTGCTCCTCTCAGGAAAACCCCCAAAAGAACTGTTTATACTCACAGCTTGCAATTTCTCTCTTCCCATGGATTCTAGAATTCATTTTAATCATTTGCTCCTTGTGGTGATGTTTGTCTTCTAGGATACCATCCTCTCTTCAGTTTCTGAACCCTTTGTTGGAGGTTCCTTGGCCTACTCTCTGATTCTCCCATGTGTTTTTGAGCATGGAATGGTGAAAAGTATTAAGACTCTATGTTTTCCATTCTCGCTTCTCACTCTCTGTCACTATAGCAATCCCCTCATCAATGGCACGGCTTTAAGTACATCTGTACATTAATGATACGTTAATGATGGCCAAGTTTCGTCTCCAGATCAAACTTCTCTCCCATCCTTGTATGCATAATTGTCTTGAGGAAATATCATCTTACATGTTGAAAAGATCTCTCTAATGGTTTTTCCCTCAAACTGAGATATTGATATCTCAAGATAAATTTATCCAGTGTTTCTTTGGCCAGTTAATAGAAAGCTGTATGACTGTGGAGGTAGCTGGATGGATAAACTATAGCCACTTAAGGATCCCTAGAACCCCATACTGAGAAGATATAGCAACATTTTGTAATTCTAATACTTAGGGAAGTCAAAATAGAGGATTTCCAGGACAACCTGGCTAGCTGAACTAGCCAGTATCAGTAAACTCTGGGTTTAGAAAGAGACCCTATTTTGATAAAAGGAAGACACCACAAATCAACTTCAAGTGTGTCCAAATGCATATCTGTACTTTTATATGAATGCACTCATGAACACAAGCATATGAATATTCACATACACCACACAGATATTCAGAAGCAAAAAAAGAGAGTTTTTCCTTATTGTTGACAGTGAATCCCCAAATGTCCTTGATCCCTCATCTTTAAATTCCTGATGGTCTGGCTCTCAATATAGATTCAGAATCTGACCATCAAGCCTATCTGAATATGTCTATAATCTCAACAACCACTATTTCCTCAGAATTACTAAAATGCCTCCCTACAGGTCTCTCTGCTCTGCCTTCTCTCTGTGTATCCCTGGAGTCAACCCTGAGAAAAGGAGTTAGAAATTCCATCATCCTCACTCCTCTCTCTCTCTGTTGTTTATTTTTCTACTTAGATGCTCAATTGTACTAAATGGTTACAACTGTAACTCCTGATCTGAAGAAGTGTGAGGGGAAGGATACCCAGCTGGAAAGAGCTAATAGAGTAAATGAAGCCAGGGTGGTGATAGGAACAGTGCCCAAAAGTCAAACTGGAGAAGCTAGAAGAACATTTAACAGCTTCTGCAAAGGCTGTGGTTTTGGAGAGAAGGTATTTTCAAGTTCTGCTAAGTATTTTTTTTTAATCTACTATAAAATTCCCATAAAGACCAACCGATACAGTCGATGACTTTTTTAAAGAGTCAATTAGTGTTAAATTTCAACTAAATACTGAGCTTAGACTGTCCTCTGGGTAAGTTGATAATGTGTTTGATAGAGTAAAGCATCTGTATATTGTAATTTAGAAATGTACACTAGAGTTAGGAGTGAAGGTCTGGGTCTACAAAGCTAAAGATCGTAGACTCTATTTTCATGGAACTGAAGGGCCACTTCATTTTGCAAGTGGGGAATTAATAGTTGGGTCTACATTATATTTGGGGACTATTTGAAGATAGAGATATTGAGGAGTGGCCAAAGAGATTTATTTTCTGTTAGTAAGAAAGACAGAAGGTGAAGGTCTTAGACTAAGGAAGAATTAAGAATGGGCAAGAACAGCTATGCTTGGCATGTTCGTTGAAAGACAGATGTGTTTTGTTACCAAGACTCTTCAACCCCTAAGAACCCGCAGGAACTGAGTGTTTATTTAGCAATGGAGATAACAGATGAGGTGACTTCCAAAATGACTCTGAAGTATTAGAAGCTTAACGTAGATGATGGCACTGTTGTCCAAGAAAATGGACTTAGGGGCATGAGTGAGGCAGCTGGGAAAGCACTTAAAAATATACTCAGATTTTTAAGAGGTTAGGTTTGAAAAACTTGGAAGACATTCGAAGCAGATGCTAGACAAGGTAGCAGAATTCAGGTATGAAGCTCAGGGGAGCTCGAGATGGAGGCTCCGGTGCTTTCATTTAACATGTCAGAATTGAAACCACCAGAGTAGCTGTGAACATCCAGGGACAGTGTGAAACAGGAGACAGGGGTGTTAGGATAGACAGATATACAGGAGAGTGAGTCAGCAAGACTCTACAGACAGCAGTGTCAAATGGAAGTATGCTCACAAGTTGCATGTTAGGATGTCTGGCGACATTAGTGGACAAAGAGGGCCAGAAGACATTTCATTCTGAGATAGTCACACACGCCTTGTCAGAAGTGAAGTTAGTTCTACAGTGCGAACTTCTTTCTATGGACCAGGAAACGACTATATTAAACATTTTGACATTAAGATATTACAAATAATCCACAACAGCTCCTTATAGATTTTAAAGTTTCTATTAAATATTAATAAGTGAAGGCTTACATAATACCAAAAGGTAAGCTCAAATTAAGTAGTAAAGTAAGGATCACCCCGTGAATGATAATTCCCTCTGCCTTTACCTTGATTTTCATTCATTCTTAATGAGTCACATCGGCTGTCCCATTGGATGAGGAGTATCAAGTTTCATAGCATATATATATGTGTATATACATATATATTTAATATATAATTGTATATAATATATAATGTGTGTGTGTCTGTATGTGTGTATGTGTGTGCCTTTATAAGAAAGAAGAGATAAAACAAAGTTTTAAAATCACAGTGATATAAGCAGTCAATGTTGGTATTCAAGAACAAATGTGAAGGTAATAAGAAAGGTCTTAAAAGATAAAGAGACTGATAAAATGGCCATAATAACATTAAAAAGCTCATATGTATTTATTTTATGAGAGACACAGAAAGAAAAAAATTTCAAAGCACATAGAGAAGAGAGAGGAGGAGAAAGGAGAGGCTGAGAAGAAGAAAGCTGGTCTCCATGCCTTTCCTGCAGGTCATTTCTTTCCACACAGCCCTTTTTTTTCTGACCGTGGTTAAACTAAGCCATATTCATGTTCAGTCATTTCAGCTTATCAGGAATGTCCAAGAGCTGACACTGACGCCTTCACTCCAGGTCCAAAAAAGGATCACATTTCCCGAGTTAGGCTGGCTGTTCTGATAGGGAATCTTCAGATACCTTCTTCAAGGGTCATGGGAACAAAGACTGCTTACACAGGGGCATTTCCCTGTTGAAGTAAAGAATGGCAATTCAACTACATCAGTTATTTAAGATTCTGGGATATATTTTC
>NW_021604604.1:7608196-7625383 GCF_004785775.1 Grammomys surdaster
CAGGCATATTCTACTAATGTATAAGAAGAAAAAATGTCTGACTAAGCAATGACTGATGCAAATGGGAATGCTTGAGATGTAGCTAACATCTTATATCTTGCTTTATAGCTTCCTGATGGAAGTTCCTCAATCTGAAGATTTTACTTGCTCAAAAACTGAATCCTCTTATAGAACAGGCAGAACTTGAATGATTTAAGAAATATTTATTTCATTTTTGTTATCTATCATCTATCTATCTATCTATCTATCATCTATCTATCTATCTATCTATCTATCTATCTATCTATCTATCCGCAAGAAACAATCTCACTATGTATCTCTGGCTGGACTGAAACTTGCCTTATAGATCTAGTTGACTTCCAGCTCAGAGTCTACCCACCTCTGCCTCTCATGTGTTGAGATTAGAGGCGTGTGACACCAAACCCAATTATACCATTTCTTTGACTCTATTAATAAAACTAAGACTCCATGAAATGGGAAGTACAACAACTCCACAAAAACAAAATAATGTGGGGGAAATGGTACAGCGCTTGCTAGGGAAGCATGACGACCAGAGTTTGCATGCTCAAAACCCATGAAAAAGCCAGGGGAGTGTAGTATCCCATGTGTAATGCCAGTCCATGGAAGACAAAGACAGAGGATTTCCAGAGCTGTGTAGTTAGTCTAATCCATATCAGCCAGTTCTAGATTCAGTTAGAGGACCTGCCCCAGTGAATAAGGTGAAAGCAGTTGAGAAAGAAACATAATGCCATCCTTGGACCTTTTGCACATACACACATGTGGAGATGCACATACACACACACAGACACACAGACACACACCTCTTTCTCTCATATATATTTCACAAGTAAGACTCATGAAAATAAAATAAACCAGAAAGAAACATTACTTCCTTGAGATAGTGAAAAGTTTCTCAGTGGTCATTTCCGATCATATCATCATCCCTGCCACAGCCTTTATTTTGACTTTACATTACCTATATATCTAGATTTATCTTCAGGAACTGGAAATTAAGCTATGTCATAGTTTTTATATAGTTGCAAATGGTTAAATTGCTATGAAGTTTTAATTAAGCAAATGTGTCACCAACATGCATTGTTGGAGCAAGGAATATCAGTCAGGAAGTGTAAATTAATCAATGCCTTTGGGCACTGGGCTGCTCTTCTAGACACATCTTAATGATTCACAGTGTCTAATCACGGACTATGAGGTAGGCTTTTACACTTAATCCATATGGCCACGTTATTAAAAAAGAGTGACAGATCATAGACAGACATGTTTTCATGGAAGACCTGACTCAAATACACAGTCAGGAGCACAGTGCGGGCAGAAGAAGCAGAAGGGGAGGTGCCAGATTGTCTGTGGTGCGCAGCACACAGCTTCCACTAGCTTTCTTTCACACAACTTTGATGTTCAGTATTAGCAAGAGTTAGCCAGTTTCTGGCTGAATGTCCAAGCCAAGGGCAAGCTGTCACTTTCCCAAAGTGATATGGGTCCCTCAAGACCATTGGATGCACAAGGAAACATTGATCCCAAATAAAGGATTGTAATACAGCTTTTTAATGAAAGGCTTTTTCTAGTTCAGAGGAGAGTCAACGCTCATGAAAACAGGACCAAAAATAGATGGAGCTACTTCAAACAATCCTGAAAGATTTAGTGTGTTTCTGACTAAGGGAAAGACAAAGGTCGTTTATTCTCCTTGCCATAAACACCAGAAGGGATTCACATTATTTTTGGCAAAGGGAAGGGAACACAGCCACCTCCTTACCATCCTCCAAGCCCTGCATAGTAAAAGGTCATTCTGACAGAAGCTGGGTACCTCCCAGTGCTATTAATTTATGATAATTTCTAATGATGATGCTTTTTAAATTTTTTCTAATATCCCTCTTTAGTAATTATGGAAATGTTTAACAAATCTTATATAAGAATGAGAACAGGACTTCTAGAGCATTTTCTGGCACATAGTGTGGTATTCTAGTTTATAGCATGGTGTGTATCCTCCTAATCTTATTTGCATCCATTTTTAATAATAGAGTACAGGGGTAAAAGTTCTATTAGGGAAGGGTAGACTTGGTGGTAGAGTGTCCAAACAGTGGGTGAGAGTCCCCAGATCCATCTTCAGGATCTAAAACAAGCAATTCGTAGAACTGCTGATGAGTTTGCTCATCTTCTCCCCCCTGCAGACTTTCCTTTTGTTCTAATATGTTTTACTTAGTTATTTAAATTATTTATTTATTGTTGACACAGCTTCTGCCTATATAGCCTAGCAGAGTCCTGTAAATTGCTATGTAGCTGTAGCTGGCCTGGAACTCCTGACCAGCCTCTTGAGTGTTGGTATTATAAGCATGTGCCACCCTGATATCTTTTTATAAAATGAATCTCAGCAATATTTATTAACTCCTTACTATAGGCCCAACATTGGAAAGTCACGACCCGGCCTTACAATTTATTTAGTTTGGAAGGAATCCTGTCAATTTACAGCCACACGTAAGTACACATGGAATCTGAAGTCCTTCACATCAGAACGGAGCATATATGTGGGCCAAGACTACCTACTCCAGATTTGCTCAGTGCTCTAGCTTCAGAATAAGTCTGTAAATGGGAATGAGCAGGAATAGTAAATTATGCACTACTGCCCATAATTTTTCTGCACCAAGAATATGAACCAACTGCAAGAGTTCAACAAAAGGTGAAAGAGATTTTTGTTCCATTAAAAATGAAAAGGATTTGAAGTGATGTTAATCTGGCTTTAAGTGTTTTGAATTATTTAGTTTCCTAAAACAACATAGAATTTAACAAGTTGGGGTTCTCAGCTTTTTGTTGCATGTGGAAGAAACTTGGTGGCCTTCATTCAAGTAATGGAATGGAAGAAAAGAAGGGGTGAGGGCATTGCATGAAGTCATCAGATACTCTCCAAATGACTGTGCAGTATGACACAAAACATTTCCAAAATTGCTATTGAGTTCATTTTATATTGCCCATCTACTGCTGTGTGTGGGGCCTCCCTTTAGAGTGGTTTGTATAACCCATGAAACTTTGTTAGAAAAACTAATTATTCTTTTACAAGTGTTTTTTAATTGGAGATAACTTCTGGTTTAGGGATGAGGGCTTGTGTCTACTTCCTTTCTCAGTACTGGGACCTTACATAGATTAGACATGTGCAGGCTTTGTGCATGCTGATCTAATCTTTGTGGGTTTATATGTGCACCAGTCTTGGTATATCTAGAAGGTCTTATTTCCTTGTTGTCTTCTATCCCCAGAGGCTCTTAGCATCTTTCTGTCTCTTCATCCATATATTTCCCTGAGCTTCAGGGGGAAGGATTCAGTTGTGGGTCTCTGTATTACTTACCATCTCCTGCAGGATGACGTTTCTATGATGCTAGCTGAACAAAACATGAATCTAAGGGTATAGCAGAATATTGTTAAGAGACATTTTGTCATTATGTTTATTTAGTAAAACAATGGATTTGTGTACCTACATTCTTGACCTATCAGTCCCAGGCTCGTGGCTACGTGAACATGGTATGGGTTCCATCTCATGGAGTGAGCCTTTAATCAGATCAGATACTTGTTGGTTACTCTTATGACTTTCGTCACCAGTGTATCATGCAAATATAGTGTGTCACCACTATAGATCAAAGGGTTTATAGCTGGGTTGGTGTTTAGCTTTCTCCTCTGGTAACATGCAAAGTTCCTTCCAGTACCATGAAAATTAGTCTGGAGGAATGAAGGCCCTAATTAGGCAGTGCCTCCATTTCTATGTGTTCAGTGAGATATGTAGGTGCTGTCTTCGGCAATAAGGCTGTAGCATCAGTTTGTGGAGAGCATCCAATAACCTTGACAACAGCCTGAGTTGTTCAGGTGTTTCAATGGAGCTGCTTTGGCTAATAACTCAATGAAATATACATAATGCATTCCTATGGGAGGTAGGTTTCACTTGATATCAAAAGAGTTCTAGTTGAGACTTTGTGTCCTCCATTATTTGGTGATTCCATTTAGATTTCTTTTATATATGTGTATATTTTAAGAAGTTTCTACTGTAGTAGGTTTCTATATGGTCCCTCAAATGGCCCTCAGGGTTAGCTGTCCCTCTGCCTTCCCCCTTCTTGTATTCTCTCCCTTATCTCCCTTTTCTCTCCCCTTCTTCCATTCTAGTCCCACACTCCCATCTTTCCATAACTATATATTCTATTTTCCTTACATTAGGAATTTTTCCTTCTCCCTAGTCTCTTGCTCTTTGCATAATCTTTGTGATTATATGAGTAGGAGCATGCTTATCAAATGCTTAACATCATCACATAAGAAAGCATATACCATACCTGTCTTTCTGAGTCTGTACTACCCTACTCAGGATGATTTTTTTTTTTTAGGTCTGTCCATTTTCCTGTTAATTTCATGATTTTGTGTTTCTAGCTGCTAGACAATATTCCATTGTGTAAATATACCACATTTTAGTTATCCATTTATCTGTTGATGGACATGTAGACTATTTATAATTTCTGCTTATTATGAAGAAAGCAGCAATGACCATGGGTGAGCAAATGTCTCTGTAATATGTTATCTAGTCCTTTGGGTATATGCCCAAGAGTGATACAATCTAGATCTTAAGGTAGATTAATCCCTAGCTTCCGGATTTTCATAGTGGCTTTACAAGTTTGTTGTCCCACCAGCAATGAATGAGTGTATCTCTTAACACACATCCTCACCAGAATGAGATGTCCTTTGTTTTATTGATCTTGTTCATTCTGAGAGATGGAAGATAAAACCTAAAAGTTGATTTACATTTCTCTGATGACTAAGGACTTTGAATATTTTAAAAAATGTTTCTCATCCATTGACTATCATCTTTTGAGATTTCTCTAATATATATTTTAGACATTAGTCCTCTATCAGACATGTATCTGGTAAAGATATTTTTCCATTCTGTAGCCTGCCAATTTGTCCAAATGATAATACCCATTACTATACAGAAGCTTTTCATTTTTCTGGTGTCCCTTTCATTTATTGTAGTTTTTAGTACATATTCTACTGGTATCCTGTTCAGAAAGTCTTTTCTTGCAAGAATGAGGTCAAGACTATTCCCACTTTCTCATCTGTCAGATTCAATGTATCTGGTTATATGTTGAAGGCCTTGGTCCACTTAGAGCTGAGTTTTGAGCAGAGTGATAAATATGGATCTATTTATATTCTTCTACATGCAGCCATTCATTTTGACCAGCACTATTTGTTAATGATGCTATCTTTTTTTTTGCCAGTGTGTATTTCTTTGTCAAAAATCAGGTTTCTGTATGTATGTTGTCTTATATCTGTATCTTCAATTTAACCCCTGCTTCTAGGATCTTACAGACTTTCTTTTTTTTTTAAATTGAAATGGCTAAGTATTCAGCAGCAATTTCTGGTCTTATATGATCTACTAACAATTTATTTTCTAATTTGTGTAGGGTCTTCCTCATAGCTCAGGCTAGCCTCCCATTTGTTTATAACCATTTATCCTAGAGGAGCATGTTTAATGTTTTCTTGTGTAAAAATCAGGAAGCTTTGTTAGAAAAATCTTTGTGAAGTTTATGCATATATATATATGTATTCTAATAAATTGCTTAATGTTAAAACTTTGAAAGAACTAGACTGCATTTCACTTAGAACCAGTCAAACCAGTCAATGTATCCCCAGTGGAGCACAGTAATTGAAATCTTTTAGGAATAAAGGAATGGCAATTATCACCAGGCATGTTGATAAATAATACCTGTAAACCCAATACACAGGAGTCTAAGCCAGGGAGCTCTTGAATTAGAGGCCAGTCTAGGCTCTATAGTGAGCTCAAGAGCAAAGTGGATTAAAAAACAATAAACACACACACACACACACACACACACACACACACACTACAATTTAAAAGAGAAGTGGAAAGAAGCCAAGAGGCAGCAGATAAGAGGCTTAGAAAAAATAAATAAATGAAGGAAGGCTTTCCACAAAAAGTGGGCTCAAATGGAGCCTTGTGCATAAAAATCTGAAGACAGCTATACCAAACTGATTCTGAAGTGAATGAATTAATCAATATATCATTATGTTGTTTAGACCTTGTATTTTATTGAGCCAAGGTAACAAAAATAAATAAATACTTGTCAGCATTCTTGACTTGACTTATGGTCACATAATTGGTCATAAAGAGAACAAAGAAGAAGGAAATGGGCAAGATTGTATTGTCTCTTGTATGTGGAATCACTGAAAATTAAAACCAAACAACACATACACAAACTTTAGCTGTTTGTCTAAACAGTCTCCAGAAACTTAGCCATCTTCTAGGTGTTTGCACTGGACATGTTCCTCTCGGGAAGCCTTTGCTTTCTCATTATTAATGGGATTAATACTCCCTTCATAGGTTACTGTGAAAATTATTTGATCTATATGAAGGGTTTCTCCTTGGACTATCAATGACCAGCAGCTATTTTAATAATTATAGGAATTTATCTCAGGGATATGCTTACATTCTAACAAATAACCACCAAGAAAAAAGACATCAGGGGCTCACATCTGGCAAAGACTATATTTCTACTGGCTAAACATATTTAGGGATGTCAGAAAAAAATTTAGCCCTTCCAGATAGAACACCACAAAGGTTATTGGTCAAATTTTTGATGCATCAATGAAAAAACCCTGAGTTCTTTCCAGTGGAAATGTTACTTAGAAAATAGTATTGGTGTTACATATCTATAACCCTGGCATTTGAAATTAGGGCAAGGAAATGCATGCTTTTAAGGTCAATCTGGGCTACATAGAGAGTCTCAGATAAGAATGGGCTAGAAGACCCAGACTCAAAAGCTACCTTCTGGTAAATTTTCATTTAACCCCATGGGGGAGAAAAAAGCATATATATATATATATATATATATATATATATATATATATATGTATGTATATGTGAGATGGCTCAGTGGATGAAGGTGTTCCCTACCTTACCTGGCAAACTGAGTTCAATCTCTAGGAGCCAGATGATAAAAGGAAAGAGTTAAGTACCAAAAGTTATCTTCTGACTTCCACACATGAGCATGCATATACATACATACATACATACATACATACATACTAATAAACAAACAGATAAATGTTAAAAAGATAGAGAAGAAATATTAAAACTATATAATCAAATATGTTTGTTTTCTAGAACCTTATAGCAAAAACAATCCACTTAATTAGGCATAAAGTAAGGTGTGTGTCTTCACCACCTCTGAGATCAGATGACCTATAAGTATTGAAAATATTTGATAGAAGAACAATTTCTGTTGCTACAATTGCTGCTATTGCTTCTACCCACTAGATGTAGTAAACAGAAGTCATATGTATAATTGATTTCTGTTGTTTTTGATGACCAAATACCACAAAAGTGAAAACTCACATAAAAAGAATAAGACATGCAGCATAAGGAAGGCTGGATCTAGAGAGATGTCGTGGTAAGAGAACTCGCTGTAGAAACATGAGAATTTGAGCTTAACCCCTCAGCACCCTTGAAAGGAGCTGATGTGGAAACATGAGCCTATAACTCTGGTGCTATGGGAAGTGATGGGAGAGCTGGGGTTCCCTTGAGCTGCTGGTACCCAGCCTAGCTCCATGATCACTCAGGGACTTTGTCTCCAAGGAAGAAGATGGAAAGAGATAGAATAAGATATCAAGCATCCTCTAACCTCCCCATGCCAATGTATTCCCGTAGAGATGTGCACATACGCTATATACAATCCTATTTTAACTCACATACACATATACAGTGTCACATCAATATGTATTTCTGCCATCTTCACTTACCTCAAGTGCTGGATAATTTGAGAAATATGTTACCTTTAGCAACTATTTAAGTTTCAGTGATTTAAAATACACACGAGCAGACCACAGACAAACAGCTTGTCCTCTATTACAAGATCAGGCTGACTCTTGTGATCTTAATTGGAGGCTCATAAGAGATCCTCACTGTGTCTCGCTTTCCCTTCTTTCAACAGAAAGCCTCATTTGGTATATTCCTGTCATCTCACATCACTTCTTCATACATAATAAAAAGTAATTCATTAAATCCTGCCATTGCTACAGAGCATTGTTTACAACATCATTAGAGGTAGAAAGTATACCTTATATATTTGCCTATTTCATAGCTATAAACTGCATTACAAATCTGCAAAGTAAGAGATACTTGCTGCTTGGTCTTCAATCCACAGTATCCAATATCTTGAAAATGACCACTTTCGCCAAGATGGCGCTGAAAGCGAAGAAGTAAGCTCCTGCCCCTCCCAAAGCCGAAACCAAAGCGAAGGCCTTGAAAGCTAAGAAGACAGTGCTGAAAGGTGTCCACAGCCACAAAAAGAAGAAGATCGAACGTCACCCACCTTCCGGCGGCCCAAGACACTGCGGCTCCGGAGGCAGCCAAAATATCCTCGGAAAAGTACACCAAGGAGAAACAAGCTTGACCACTATGCTATCATCAAATTCCCACTGACCACTGAGTCAGCCATGAAGAAAATAGAGGACAACAACACACTTGTGTTCATTGTGGATGTCAAGGCCAACAAGCACCAGATCAAACAGGCCGTGAAGAAACTCTATGACATTGATGTGGCCAAAGTCGTTACCTTGATAAGGCCTGATGGAGAGAAGAAGGCGTATGTCCGCTTGGCTCCTGGTTATGATGCTCTGGATGTTGTCAACAAGATTGGGATCATCTAAACTGAGTCCAGATGATTAATTCTAAATGTACACTTTTTTTCACCATAAAAAAAAAAAAGAAAATGACCTGTTGTACCTGGCAAACAACTTGTTGGAGGATCGGCAGGATCAGGATCGGGTCTGGTCAATTGGGAATATTCGTGTCAGGCAATTTTGTATATGTAACCAATCCCATGACAGTTGATAGGTGAATTCTAGAAACAATCCATTTGCGGACTTGGTGCTACTGGCTGCGATTCACTAAAAAGAAATGACAGTCCTCATTGATAAAGCCTCAATGAGCGTCCCCGTCTGGTGCAAGATGCCTAATCTTTATGCAAGAAATGATCTCATTTGCTTTGGGAAGCAAATCTCAACCTGTTCTAGTTGTCATATTGAGACATGATATCTGTGGAGAAAGGTCAAAGCCAATATGGCTTATATTTAGTTGACTCTATGCCACTTAGAATTCTTTGTGCTTTGTGAATTATTTAATTTTAGTGAGAAATCATATGCAAAGCAGACAAACGTGCCGACAACCCTTGGTAAAGTTGAGAGTGTTTCAGTGAAGTGAGTGACTAATTCTCCCAGAGGAGAGGTTCGGTGCCCAGCTACTAAGAATTGGGACGAAAGGAAGGTCACCTTTTAGGAGTTTCTCTGGAAGGTTGAGAAAAATCACCTTTAAGGATCTGGTGAGCTTCCTGGACACAAAAATCAGACTAAATGTAGGTTATCTAAAGTTAAAAAAGAAGTCTGTCACAAGAGGGAGGAGATACATAGCCTTAGTTGTGACCATAGAGAGTTACAGGCTAAGTCCACATCTACTCCAGGAATCATTATCCTGAAGTTCATGGGGTTTCCTCCCATATATTAGATAAATTACCTCTTTGTCCATTATGTTTTTCTTATCTTTCAATTTTTGGTAGACTTTGTCTTTAGCAACTTATCACATAAAATCAGGACAGGGAAAAACTGGAATAAAATATTTGTGCTAATAAAAAGCCTTCTACTTAACTAAAGATAGTGGAACACCATAGTAAGCTTTGCAAGATCATGTCTTGATCCTCACAAACTCAAGCAAAGTAAGAATGATTTTTAAAAAATAATTTTTTATTATTTTTAATTATGTGCTAGTATGTACATGTGAGAGCATATGCCACCAGAGGCGATATCCTGGAGCTAGAGTTAGAGACACCTGATATGGTTGCTGGGAACTGAACTTGTGCCCTCTGGGAGTTTTCTGGAGGAGCAGTATACGTTCTTAACTACTGAGCCATCTTCTCTCACTCAAAGTAAAGGCCATTTAAAGTGCCTCAGACTTCTGTTTTGAAAGCTGTGTGATCTAAGAAAAGTCAACTTTTCTGGGTTGAAATGCTGTTATTCCTCATAGGGCTGTTATGTGGTCATATGACTAACAGCCTACTTCACAGGTCTAGCATGTGCTAATAAAGCTTTAGCGTATAATAGATCATCTTAGTTTTTAAAAGATTTATTTATTTATTTATTTATTTATTCATTTATTTATTTATTATGTATACTGAGTCCTTCCATCATGTATGCCTGCATGCTAGAAAGAGGCACCAGATCTCATTATAGGTGATTATAAGCGACTGTGTGGTTGCTGGGATTGAACTAGGGACCTCTGGAAGAATAGTTGCTTGCTGTTCTTAACCTGGAGCCATCTCTCCAGCCCCAGATCATCTTATCTTTAGGAACCAGGGCACAGGAATAATGTATAAAGCTTTGTACAGGAAAAGGAAATGGTCTAGGATGTTTTTCTCCCCACATCAGAAGCCCTCACAGGTTATTTTTGTTCCATCTTTCCCATAGAAGCAGAGACAGAGAGGAATCACAAAGAATGCTGCAGGGAAGGCACATGAAATCCAAACACTGAGTGTTCCTAGCCACAGCTAGGAATCCTTTTAAAATACCACCTTCTCATGGACATTCTGGAAATTCTTCTAGCCTTGGCTTTGGGATGCCACTCAACAGAAGAGCTATGTGTTTACAGATGGAGCTATGATGAGGAGAGGAATGTTAGCAGAGCAGTCACATGATGCTATGTAAGTCAAAGCTCTAGAAATCCTAAAGGACAAGAAATTTCAGAGCTGAGTCATCTTGCTAATCAGAAGGAAGTATTAACCCCAGTAAAGGCAATGCCATGGGCAGGAGTCAAATGGATGACCTGTGGGAGTGACAAGAATCTTGAGACTGAGCCTACCATCAAAGATAGAAATTCAGGGACCTGGTATTGATGGATAGGAGCAAAGGAAGCAACTATCTCCTAGTCATTTGTGAATCTTTTGTTTAGATGCTTAAAAGCTAGAATTCTGGCAGCTCAGCCCCCTTGCCAGTGAGTTATCAATAAGCAAGGGAAACAGACTATTGAACAATCAGGAAGGTTTTGGCATAGTCTAGAGATAAAGATGAGAAATAAAATGAAGTCTGTTACTGTTGAATTCATTCATTCATTCACGTACTTCTTATAGGATATAAACCTGTTGCTGAAAAAATAAGAACATCCAATTTCCCAGATCCTTACTCTTTGCTGATCATATCCCTAAACAAGTACAGTTCGATGGCCTCGTTTCCTTAATTCTCCAGGCAGCTATAACAAAGTTCTGGAAGCTAAAGAAAATACCACACTGGAAATTCGCTACCAGAATCTCCAGAGACTCGGAAGTCTCTGCTGAGGGCTGCTCATTGCTTATAAGAGGGATAGATCTCAGAGTTCTGTCATCCCACAGCAGAAAAGAGAAGTGTCACTCATTCAAGTCCTTTTATAAGGGCCTTTATCCCATCTACAACTTCATGTTGTTGTCCTGGAGGATTAACTTTCAGCATGAATTTAAGAGGCAATGTAAACACTGAAACCATAAGACTCGTTTCCCTTTCTCCAGAATTCCTTTTCAAGGACTCAGATCCAGTTCATTCTTTTGAGCTGACCAAATAGGGAAGTAGAAATATCACCGAGCAATAACCAAAGCGCCAAGTCCTCAGAGTTATCTTATCTCCTTTATCCACC
Source organism: Grammomys surdaster (assembly GCF_004785775.1). Lineage (NCBI taxonomy): Eukaryota > Metazoa > Chordata > Mammalia > Rodentia > Muridae > Grammomys > Grammomys surdaster. The sequence goes on from NW_021604604.1 coordinate 7,619,907, forward strand.
AACAATCCTTCAAGGTTAGCATTCGCATTTACTATTTTATGTGTGAGGAATCTCAGGGAAATTAAGAAATTTATTGCAGTTTGAGTAGTCACAGCCAGGATGAAAAGATGGGTCTGTTTGATTTCACACTTACTATATTTTATCAGGCCATAGAGACATGTCTGGGCTTTGTCTCCCTGCTCAACATCCCTCTGGTAAGGGCTTGTGTGATTATGGCTGCATAATTGTTACTTTTCTTGTCATTGTGGTCAAACACCCAAGAAGAATCAACATAAGGGAGGAATGTTCTGTTTTGACCTAAAATTTAAGAGATGTAGCCCGTCATTGTGGGGGAGGCATGACAGTAGGAATAAACAGCCACATATTCATATCCTCACGGGCCAGGAGGCATCAAGAAGGGACTGGAACCAGGACCAGGCTGCAAGCCTACAAACCATTTGGTAGCAATTATACTTTTGAATGATTTTCAGTTTTACAAACAAGAACCATTTACATAACTGCTACTTTTCTACTCGAGTTGTTAAAAAAAACAACAACAAAACTATTTTTAAAGGTGGGCAGGGCCAGAGAGGTGGCTAAGCAGTTAAGAACATTGGCTGCTTATCAAGAGGACCTGAGTTCTATTTCCAGCACCTACATGGCAGCTCACAACCATCTGTAGCTCCAATTCTAAGGGATCTGACATCCTCGTTTGGCATCTGTAGGTCCCAGGTACACAAATATATATGTAAGCAAAACATCCACATACATTAAAAGAAAAGGTAGTGGGTCTAGGAGACAATAGCTGAGTGAGTAAAGCTTTGATCACACCAGCCTGACCCACAGAATTCCTATCCCAAGACTTCATATAAAAACTGGCCCTAGTAGTGCACACTTCTGTTTTCCCAGTACTTCTACAGGGACATAGGCAGGTCAGATAGAAGAACCCCAGAAACTTATGTGCCATCTAGCTCATGCAGCTATGAACACAATGTTAGCCAAAAGTGGAAGGAAATATTGACAGCTAAAGCTATCCTTTGATTTGCACATGTCTACCTTGCCACATGCATGCTGGCACTACATGCACACATGCACACATACACATGCACACGCAAATGGACAGGCAGGAACATACATTCAAAAGGTGAAAACAGCAAAGAATATTGCATACTTAGTATTAATAATTGCTCATTAAATGTGTCTTTCATAATTTTTATGGATAATTTTTTCTACATTTCCAAATATCCAATCATGTTATTTCAACCCATTTTATTCAAGCTTTAGGATTTAAAAAAGTAGATGCTATTCTATAGGTGCACAACTAAATGAAACTGGGCACAACTTAGAATTTGATCTTCAGCATCATTTTCCTTGGAATTCTCCAGTCGTCTGCAGACAAGCCATGCTCCCATAGCTCCTTGCCTTCCTCCTAGGAAGGCCATCCACCTCCAACCTCACTGGCCTGCTTAGCTACATAATTCCCTTCTCTTATCTAACAGGAGGTGAATCTCTGTCACTCTTCCTCATCAAGGCAAATAGTGAAATTTGTGAAACACATTTAAAGAGCTAGTGGGTATTTTCCTATATAAAGAACATGCTTCTGTACACATACTCTCCTGCTAGGGAAGTCCATACAAAGCACTTCACTTTCACGGTAAAAGCTTCTTCCGTTCACTCAAGATTCAGGCTCTTTGGGAATTCTTGGCACACAGTGATTTATCAATAAATTTCTGTTCAATGGAAGCTTAGACAAACAATACCTAAAAACCAAATGTCCTTCCTTCCTTCTTTCTTTCCTTCCTTCTTCCCCCTCCCTCCATCCATCTATCCCTCATTCCCTTCCGTTTTTTCCCTCTTTCCATTTCCCCTTCTCTTCCTTCTCCCTTTCCCTCAGACCTTCATCTGTGCTCATTTTTTAGCTGATTTCTTATTCCCTCTCTCAATCATGAGTTATGTGCTTAGCTTTTACTCAGGAGAATTTGCAAAGTGAGGAAAGACATAATTTCCTTCCATCCAGAGTCCCTTTCAATAGTCTGTCTTCTCTTCCTAGTCCACTAGTAAGTAAGAGTTAGGAATGTAAAACATGCCTGGTAATTGTAATAATTTCAATCAGAAAACTAAAATGAAATTCAGCCATTATGTTTCTTAATTTATTTATCCAGATATTTGGTGTATCCCAGAATGCAGTAAGCAAAACTCTCAAACTTGTGGTACCTGAAGCTAAGCTGTCTATTAGAGAAATGAAACTCAACAAATGATATTAAAATTAATTTCTAAGATAATTAAAGCAAATACAGAAATGCTTTTGGTAGGAAAGCCAAGTCTGTTTACAGGAACCACGGATTGAATTCATCCTAGATGTAATGGGTGTATGTTCCTTAGTGTGTGTGTGTGTGTGTGTGTGTGTGTGTGTGTGTGTGTATTGGGGTGGATTTGCACATGTGCGCATGCATGCGGAGGCCAGAAGACGACTTCAAGAACATAACTTCAGGTATTGCCACTCACCATCCACCTATTTTGATTTTTAAGACAGAGCCTCTCACTATAGCCTGGCATCACTGGTTAGTGACCAGTGGGATTGTCTGGCTGGCCAATGAACTTCAGAGATCCACCTGTCTCTGCATCCCAAGTCCTGGGATTATATGTGCTCATCACCACACCTGATTTTATGTGGATTCTGGTTTCACTATGCTTACACACTCAGCACTTTACTGGCAGCTAACTTTCCTGGTCCTGTTAGTTTTTGCTTCATTATATTGCAAATTCTACTCTCTATTGAAGGGACAGACAGAAATATTAGATGTATAAAGCATAGCTGTGGAAATACATCTATACAGACTATTTTAGGTTGCAGCATGATATTGAAACTTGAATGGCAGATTCCTTCTATAATGTCTGAAACTGGTATTTTTCCATCCTTCTTTTGTAACTTGGGGCTAAGCATCTAGACTTTCATGAACTTTCTGAAAGAATACAAGGAAAGGGGTCTTCTATTACACATACTTATTTCTTATACTATCATAGGGAGACTGCTTAACTTCAACTTGAGAATGGTAAAAGCTAACCAGCTGGCCTCAGGTTAGATTACAACAAGACAAGAGCGCAGTGTGGGTTTCCATAACAATTAGCCATCCATACTCATTTTATGTTCTGTGGTAGGTTGCTCAAAATGAATGCAACTGTAGAAGAATTTAGAAGTTCAGAAGCTGCTACTTTGATGAATCTACACAACACAAAGTTTTAGGCAGAAAGAAAAATAAGATGGAATAATAAGTTAAACTTGGATTTTTCTATTAATTTTCCCTTCATATGTTCTTACAAAGATGTGTTGGCTAGCTTTTTTGTTTTTGTCTTTGTTCTTCTTGTTGTTGTTGTTTTGTTTTTGTTTATGACTGTGACAAAATCTGTGACAAACCAAACTAAAGGAGGAAGACTTTGCTTTGGCTCACAGTTCAGAGAAACATGGCTATCCATCATGGCTGAAAAGGCATGGTAGCTGGAGTGGCATATGAGCTGTCAACTTGCTTACATCTTTATGGATCAAGAAGCTGAAAGAGTCCAGTCTAGAAGCCAGGCTAGATACAGCCCTGAAGGAATGGTCCCACGCAATCTACTCCCCCCAATGAGGCCTTGCTTCCTTGCAGTCTCACCACCTCCCAAACAGCATCATTAACCTGGGACCAAGTGTTCAAACACACAACCCTGTGAGACACAAATCACGTTCAAACTACAGTGTCACCCTCATGCAAGCCTTGATGGAATTGACACAAGTTGCCACAGCTATGTCTCCCTAAGCTCCACAACTGAACAAGGGTCAGGCATTAGCATCCCTTCACCATACACACAGTACCTTAAGTAGCTGCACCACCAAGTCACCAGATACACTCTCACTCCAGTGCTGCTGTCTTTGGTCTGGCTCATTGTGTTACACACATGCATACTCTATCATGAACTACCCCAGACCTCACAGAAGTTATCACCTTTTAATTCCCATGGTACTTGAGGTTCCTTTCCAGTGGTCATATATTTTCTTGGTTAGATGACACCCTTTTGAAAGTGACCGAGTGTCAGGCCTTAACATACAGTATGGATTTTCCAGGTTTGGGCACAGAGTTTAGCTCAGACCAGACAATCGAGGCATGCTGGTTGGTTGTGTCATTACAGGGAGACTGTTAACACAGGGCAGGAAGCTTTTAAGCAGCAAATAGAATGGTTTCGGTATGATATAAATAAAAGGAGAAATAGAAACAGAAATTTAAGAGGACCCCTAGGACTGGGCAAGTGCATTGTATGAAAATGACTTTGGAAAGATGAATTCAGGAGTTTGGGGACAAGGGAAATAATTCCAGGAAATCTTTCTGGCTCTGCTCCTCAGACATGCAGCTGAGGCTCCTCTGTGATTCTGTACCTTATGAAACCCTCCCAGCCTCCTTAGTAATATAAGAGTAAGTCCTGACAATATATACCTTTTGAGGTTCACACTCTTCATTCATGCATAGATCTCAGATACAAATGAAACAATACCAGTGTCTCCATTTCTTTTAAGTTGCTGTGGTAAGGTACTCTGACAAAAGCAACTTAAGTAAAAAGGGCTTGTTGAAGCTCACAGCTCAAGGAAACTCACTGTGGTAAGAGCCCAAGGGACCTGATGCAGGATCCTCTATCCAGTAGTTGGTACTGCCCACAGTAGGCATGTCTCCTCATTTCAGTGAACACGATCAAGAAACCCACTCCCCACAAAAGCATGCCCAGATGATTCTAGATTCTGTCAAGTTGTCAACACTCTCGATCATGCCCATGTACCACCAATTCTCTAAGTTTGAGTGAAGGTGGACACAGGTTCAACATACAGTAAAGATAAATGACAAGTGAACCAGGCAGATCCAGATTTGCTTATCAGCCCCATCTCCTGGCAGATAGATGGCTAGACAGTTCTTGGGTGCTGTTGAATGGAAATCCAGGCCAGACTGATGAGGTTCAGGTCTGCTTGGAAGTGACCCAATGAGCAAAGTAAAGAGAGAGAGAACCATTAAGGAGTCAAGGCACAAGCCTACATAGGACACTGGGTGGGCATCCTTGGCTAGGGTCTCAAAGCTATGTTCATGTGACCCTGATGAACATTTCCATGCTTATTTGATAGGGGAGTTCTAAGAAACTACAATCCTCTTGATTTCAACTGTGTTCATACGAGAAGTCTCTGTTATTCTGAACTCTCAGAAGACACATGACTATTTTCAACCTAAATAACTTCTAATCTCTTCTGAAAACTCAATGGGTTTTTCCCCAATATAACAGTAGTTTTTATCCTTTTCTGAACCCACGACCACATCTCTTACCTGCTCAGAGAGCTACTGTAAAGTTTGGGTTTTTTTTTTTATAATCTTTTGAACTTTCCGTATAAGGAATGCCATAGTACTCCTTGTAAACCCCAAATGATTATATCTCCTACAATATGGGTATCCGACTTTTCCCTTTTTTCTTCCTCCCTCCCTCCCTCC
>NW_021604604.1:7625783-7687525 GCF_004785775.1 Grammomys surdaster
CCTCCCTCCCTCCCTCCCTCCTTCCTTCCTTCCTTCCTTCCCTTCTTCCTTATTTCCCTTCTCTTCCTTACTACCTTCTTTCATTCTTCTCTCCCTCCCTCAAATCTTTCCACTTGGCATACTCTGATAAGACCCGGCAGAACCATCCGACAAAACACAGGCACTTCCCCAAGGAGTTTGTACGATATCTATTGTTTAAAAACAAAGCTTTTACTTGTCTTAGACTCTTTGATCATCCTTGGTATCAAGGACACACTGGCTTCCTTCCCATATCACCTCAATGTTTCTCATAAACATAAAACCAAACAATGACTGATAACAGATCATTGTTGGATTCTGTTCACCCTTAAAGGAAGATGAAAGTGAGAGGGATCAGTTCAGGTCTCCTGTCAGATTTTAATGAAGTTTTATTCTGCCCCACACAACTTGAAGTATTCCCAAACCCCTAATCCAGTTTGAAATCAGTATACGCACCAAGTCAGAATCCTATCATTTAGGGCAACTTACATTATGGGAATTTAAACATAACTGTTCCTTTCTGCATACAGCCTTTGTTTTAGCTGCTCTGTAATTTCTACAGCTGTTACACTCTGTGAAGACCACCCCAAATACAGTCTGGCTAAAGCTAATGATCAAAGGCAACAGACACCGAGAGTAGGTACAGGAAGACTAGCACATTCTGAAATTTCAAGATCAGGCTGCCAAGCAGAGCACCCCCATCTCTTCTAAAAAGGAGATGGCCTTTTATCTCTTGGTACTCAGAGTCTGTTCAAACAGGAAGCTTTGAATGCTTTTTGAGTTGGGCACACTTCCCGGGAGTCCCACATATCTTCCTCTGGCCACTGGCCAGCAGATGACTTCTCAAGGATGAGGCTGGCTTTGTTTGAAGTGTTCTGTGTATCTTGGCTTCCTGCTCTGGGGCTAGCCACCATGTTTGGAGATCTCTTTTCTGTTCATCTGAGATCTCTCTCCTGGAAAGAGTTTTGGCCCAGGAACCAGAGCTCAGGGTTCATTCCCTACCACTTTCCCTCTCTTAATTGTTACTGAAAGTTCCTAGGAGAGTAACGGCTGGATTTCCATGTAATAGAAACCAGCCAGAATACGTTGTATTACTCTGGCAAAGTACTCCCTTTAAAAACAGAACATAGCCTTCAGCCATGATCATCAAACTCTACACCTGAAAACTAATGAGGTGCTTCAGGAAAGAACAGTGCTCCAATTTACTTACTTTACCAAGAAATGACATTTGATAAACTACGTATGTAAAATGAGAACTTGAATGGCATTATCTGTTACATAATTAGCATTAAAGTCTCAAAATAGGGCAGAGGAAATGACTCCATGGGTAAGGTACTTATCATCAAATTTGACAACTTGAGTTTAATCCCCAGTCCCCAAATGTACATACAAAATAAAATATTAAACTAATCTTAATATATTAACAGATTGCCTTTCATGGTATTTTTAAGAACATTCTTCACACATAAGCACTTGACTGACCCTCATCAGGAAGCTATCCATTTTCTACAACTGTGTCCAGAGGAGGCCCTCATTCTAAAACGATTCTTCTCAGTCAGAAAGAGTTCCTCTCTGCAATCTCAGAACCAACATTTGGTGTATCAACAAGTGAGATAATCTTTAAAATTCAAACAGCCCGTGGGTGGGAGAAAAAAAAACAGCAAATATTTACCATGCACAGATTCAATATCTACAGAAAACTCAGTCACTCTGAAGAAAAGGAAGTTAGGATGGAAGAGTGGAGATGGAGTGAGAAGGAAAGGTGGTTTTGAAAATGGAACATGGAAACAGGAAGTCATATTATGCAGTGATCCTAGATTACAGTTGTTTACCTGCAGCAAATGGGTTATGGACTCCTCACAGCGGATTATAGACTTAGGAATGAACAGGAGGAGGCAGAAGCAGAGACTACAGCCATTCCAAGGCAGTGTCTCTATCTTCGAAAGGTTTCCTAGTCCTGTGTGTGACCAGCTCTTACCTTATGTCAGTCAGGTGGAGTCCTTCAAGTCTTAGTGGCCACCCTAGTGCTTTCTATAATACATAAACAAGGTATCATTGGGCAAAAGGGAGTGAGAGGGTGAGCTACCTGAATCCCTAAGGATGATCTTTTGGGGCAAATGAAGTAAACACAGAGCCCTTACAAGGAACAAGTTCCATAGGCTTGCTAGGGCTGAGGAAGGCAGGGCCATGGTTTTAGAAGTCAGATGAGGTCTCAGAGAATACTCAATAGAATGACTAGACTTGCGTTGGATTAAGATGGAAACATGTCTGGGTTTTGAGGAAAGGAGCATCACACTATGATGTAGATTTTTAAAGGATCCTGGCTGCTGTGTTGGCAAACATTTTTCTGAGAGCTGACCATTGTGGAGAATTGTTGACATTATTACACCCCCAAATACTTCCTTGTGTCTGGTATTCTTTAGCAACTCTAAGAATGGATACTTTAAAAGCACCCAAAGCCAGGAACAAGTCATATTACATATTGTATTGTTTTAGTTGGCAAATAAAATATTTAGGAGAATTTAACACCTACCATTTATAAATAAAACTTGGTTTTCTATAATATTAAACTGCCCTGTTTTCAAATCTTATCAAGAGAAGCATCTTGAAAGTCCCAGAGACCTGGGAGGTGAGAGACTCCCAGGATTCAATGGGGATGACCTTAGCCAAAATGCCCAACAGTGGGGAGAGGGAACTCGAAGAGTCCACCTCTAGTAGATAGACAGGGCCTCAAGTAAAGGAATGGGGTTACCAACCCACAGTCAAAATTGTTCCTGTTCAAAAGAATTACAGGGAGAAAAACAGAGAAGAGACTGAAGGAAAGACTTTCCAGTGATGGGACCAACTTGGGATCCATCTTATGGTGTGAGGTAGGGGTGGGGCCCAAGTTCTGACATTATTACTGATGCTATGATATGCTTATAGACAGGATCCTAGCATGACTGTCCTCTGAGAGGCCCTACCAGCAGCTGACTGAGACAGATGCAGATACTTACACCCAACCATTGGACCAAAGTCAGGGACCTGCATGGAGAAATTAGGGGAAGGATTGAAGAAGCTGAAGGGGAGAGTGACACCATAGGAATACTAGTAGTCTCAACTAACCCAGACACCTGTGAGCTCCCAGAGACTGAGCCACCAACATACACTGGCTGGTCCAAGGCCCCGGGACATACATGGCAGAGGACTGCCTGGTCTGGCCTCAATGAAAGAAGATGTGCCTTGAGAGATTTTAGGCCCTAGGGAAGGGGGATGCCCAGTGGCGGGGAAAGCACCCTCTTGGAGGCAAGATGGAGGAAGAATAGGATGAGGAACTGTAGGGGGTGGAGTATGGGGGACAATGACTGCAATGTAAATAAATAAGACAATTTTTTAAAAAAGAAAGCTAGAATGAGGGCAAGTATGTCTGGGAACTCAACATTTGTACATAAGATATAATGGAGCCACCTGGAATAGCAGAAGCAGCCGGACTTTGCTGGAAAAAGAACTTCGCATCTGGGCCTCTTGTAGCTTAAATATCATACTATTGGAATTTAGAAATCTAAGCAACTATAAGTTAATGACTTTTAGTGATGCTCAGTATATAATAATAAATTGGATAAAAATTTCTTTATGCTGTATCCAGCCAACATTGTGTGCCTCACACCATGGTGGAAGTAAGAATTTGAATCAATTTGACAAGACCAACCATTTGTATCAGTGTGGCCTCGTGTCCCCAGGAGTCTCCTCTGATTGTAAAGTGGGAACAATAATGCTACTCACACAGGATTGTTCACTGTCATCTATTACACTGTAAATTAAGTGGATCATAAGATGACCTGCCTGATCCACAGCTTTCCCTTCTTACATCTGTCTGTCCTTCCTTATGGCACAAGAGGAAATGGTTACATTAATGAGAGACCCCCCCACCCCATCACTGGTAATAGTTGATCAGTGCTGGGATGGGTACTGGGGTTGATGCCAACATAGGCTCCAACTACTTTGCATTTAGATTAAAATCAGTGTAGATAGTATTTCTGGTATAAAAATTCCTGGAGAGTCAACAGAAAGGTGTTAGAGTTTTAGGAACTCTGAAGATCATTCATAGAAAGGTGCCAGGAAATTCCTTTTCCCCTGAACTGTAGGACTAAGTTTCTTCAATCTATCAGCAAATGCAGTGAGCAAGAGTCAACAGAAGATGATGTATTTCATCGCTGTCTTGTTTCTTTCTGATACTGTCACATAATATAGGCACTAGCCAATCAAAAAGTAATGGCATGACAGACAGGGAAAGGCTCAGTTGGTACAGAGATCACCTACCATGAACATAACTCAGGGTTCAGTCCCAAGCAACAGATAAACAGGTTGTGGTCTGCAATCCTAGTACCTGAGAGACTGAATCAGGAGGAAAAGAAGTTCAAGATCCTCCTTAGCTGTGTCATGAGTTCAAGGCCAGTTTGGGCTACAGGAGATCCCACTTCAAAAAATAAGCGATGTAGATTTACTAGGCACTAATGTGAGTATATGCATGTCTGTATATGAGGAGAGGGCAGACTTACTGCAGCAGATAGAGACAATGAGGAAGAGTAAGAAAGTAGACAAAGAGAAGAGATAAGAAAACAAGGACTAAAACAATGAGAACCTTCTTAAATATCCCAGAATATTCCAGAAGAACAAATAAATCTATACAAATCCCAGTCCCTCCTCAGACAGGAACTCACTTGGAACCTCCTCCTTCCCCTCAACTTGAAGCACTCAGCAGGTCTTGGGAAGAAACAATGGCTACATCAGGCACTTCCAAGCCAGAAGAAAAGCAAAAGAAGTCACTGATGATCTGCAGCTGAGACACAGCCTCTAGAAGCCAGAAAACGGGGGAGGGCGACTGTTCTGAAAAGTGTTCCTTATAATTCAAAAAACTTAGTCATCAGACTTGGAGAACAGATAACGAGAGTGGGAGGAAGCACTAAGGAGCAGCAGCGGGGAAGCATTTAATAAAGCACGAAGTCCTTGAGCATCAATCATTGTGCTTTTGACAGAATCCACCCTCACTGAGCTGTCAGAAAATCAAAGGACAACTTATGGGATATGGCAAATTGGCCCATGTTGCATAGGAAGGCAAATATAATCAACACACAATGGAGGGAGGTTTCGAATGCTAGAGACTGTTCAAAGAAAACACACAAAAAATAAAAACAAAATCAAAACCCACTACAGAGTATGATTCTATCAATCCTCATAAAACTCATTCTATGGTTTGATTCTGAAAAATGGCCATTTCTTATCTAAACAGCCTTTTTCGAACTCTCAATGAATCTAAGAGAAAAAATGCATTATTTTGAATTAGCTCTGCAGGGGACAGATAAACATAGTAATAAAATGTGAGTCCTCAGGCCATCTATGCAAATGATATCATTACCACATCGATCATTCAATACAGGAATCAATGTTATACCTTTTCATCAAAATAGAGAAAGAAAACAAAAAAACGTCTGTAGCCCTAAAAATGTATCAGCAAACCCCTACAGACCTGTGGACGTGAGTTTGGGATTTGGAGAGCCCTTTATAAATCTTAGAGCATAAACTATGCCATGCTGGCATTATGTAGGATGAACTGGTTAGGTGTGAGCAATAGTAGAGGCACTCATACTTGGGTACCCATAGCAACTGTTGAGGCAGAGGGGGGAGGGAATATGCCTGCAACTGGAAGGGAGGAAAGAATATGTAGACTTGGAAGGAAAGAAGAACTCCAGACTGCACAGGTCCTCATGGCTCTCAAAGATGGAGACGCAAGAGAAAGAATTATCAGTGGTTTTAAGCACAGGCCACTTAAAAGACACATGGACTTCAAGGGCTTTGATCACATTTCAATATATATTTAGTTCCACCTCAAATGAGAATTGTAATTAAAAGGCAGGAGTCTTGTAAGGACAAAGGTTGGGCCTGGAAGCCAATATTTGTTGCCTGCAAAATGGCAGGCAGGGGTGGGAGAGCGAACCAGATACTCAAAAGACTCATACTCCAGAACTGGAATGGACAGCTCAGTAGGTTAAGCCCTTATGCCCTGTGTCAAAAGCCCAAGAATAGTGGCTTATTCTTGTTGTTTCAGAACTGGGAATGCAAAGGCAGTAGGATCTGTGTGGGTACTTGGCCAGCTAACTTAATCTAGTTGGTGAATTCTAATTAAGTATCCTTAGTTAGTAAGGATCCCTGTCTCCAAACAACAACAAAATCCAGTGGGTAGATGATATTTGAGATTGTCCTCTGGCCCCTGTACATACACACATACACATATCACAGTACAATCTGAAATATCCAGGTTTCTGGCTGGAGATAACAGTGCTAGACAAAAAGTCATTGTGGAAATCCATTTATAAGTGGTGCTAGCTCTAAAATGACCTTCAATTTTAAAAGAGGAAAAGAGGAAGTCACAGATGAGTTTTTCAACAGTAATTTCAAGTAATTGCTATATTCTCTCCAAACAGAAGTAACTCGGTTTTCTGCAAAAAAAGAATGAGGGAAACTTACAGCTGTCCTTTCTCCAAGGGTCACCTGCACAACTGCCCTAACTGCACATTTCCATTTGCCCCACACACACATGATGGCCCACCCAAAGACACAGAAAAAAAATTAACACAAAAGACTTGTTCCTCTGGTGTTCACTATGACTGAGTCAGCCTGCGATTAAAGAACAGAACACTTTTATGGTTGTCACAGAGGCTGGATTCTTCTGCTGGCACAAAGTATTCTAAAAGAGAATGGAAAATTACCCATTTACTTCAAAGAGCCATGCTGATTTCCTCGAAATATGTTGCACTTGCGTGTTGCTACGGGCAACTGATTAATTCACAGAGATCCTGCTTGTGACTGACAGCTTAAGAAAGGTAAGTTTATGAGAAGCAGATTTGAGATTGGGTATAATGGGCATGCAGAAAGGCATCATGCAGTGTGCTAAACAATAGCAGATTTTAGATATGTGTGCACTGAGTCGGCAAAAGGCTATTGCATCAGTTTGAGCTCTTGTGAGAATTTGCATGCAAGCATAGATAACTTCGAAGAAAAAGACCGGAGGCATCGAAATAGCAAAACAGATCCAGCTAATGCATTTTCACACAGAGAACAGATGTTGCCACATAAAATTCAATTCAAAACATTTTATCAGAAGTCTCTCAGATTAGGTTAAAAGTTGCACATATAACACAATTCACAATGTGCTGGGAACTTCAGAAATGCCACTAAATTGTTTCCATCAACACATCTTATTGTTTCTGGTTTTATACACTTATTTATTTGGTGTTTTTATATAAGAGTCATGCTATGTAGTACAGGCTGGCCTGAACTCACGATCTCTCTGTCTCCTGCCATCAAAATGTTGGGATTACATGTATGTACTATCATTGCGGACACCAAATGTCAAATCTCACATATTCATATATGTGTGTGTTTATAATGATAAATAACTAGGCATAAGCATAATTTCATTTCCATTGATTTATTCTCTTTCTGAGGAAAATAAGCAACTGGTAAATCTTTTAAAGACACATTTTCAACCAAAGGAATATATCTCCAAAATGATCTGTCTATTGAGTGTAGTTTCCGGTTAATATTAATTTGCTGGCAAAGTCTGTTGCTTGACTGTAATCACGGTTGAGTCACTGGGTGGCTGAATCCAGATCGAATACCAAGTTGGTCAGAAGCCATGGAAAATAACAGCAGCATGCATAGCTTCAGTATTGCATTACATTTGGGGTTGGAGAGAGGGTTTGGATAAAACAGACATTTTATCCCATTGTGCTCATTTATCCTTTTGTATCACACACATTCTTACACTGTGGCCTGTTGTCATGATATTCTCTTAACTTATCTGACCCATCTATACTTGACCCCTGGGAGCTTGAAGGCTTTGGGGAGCTGTATGCTATCTATCTATGACTCAACAAGTGAGCCCTGACTGACTGACTGCATACTTGGATGAGTGCTTCTTTCAACTCTGACTAATCATCATACATCAACACCTTGGGTATGCTAACAATGTGAAAGACTGTAGAGTCTTCAAGTCACATATTTAAGGTCCTGAGTTCCAGTCCTAGAATCACCCAAAATCATGCAAAAACAAAATGTAAAGTCCTAATATGCCAACAAAAGGGATCGGATTATGTAAACCCCAAATGAAGTTCATGGTGCCATAAGTACTACTTACAGTTAAAGACAGTCAACAGTCAAGAGATTAAGGAAGAGGTTTTCATTTTCCATGTTCTGCATGGAAGTCGAACATCAATCTCTCTCACAATTAGGCCAATGTGAGAAGCAGAGAGGAACTCATATCAGTGGAGATTACTAGAGACCCCCGGAGTCAATAGCAAGAGAAATTTGTGTAATGACTTATCACCAAGCCAACATTTATCTTCTGTTAGTTCTTCCTGATGGTTACCAAATTGTTACTTGTAGACAAAGATCCCAAGACAATGGAGGAAGAAGTTTCGCTCTTCAAAACCATTATATTTATTATCATTCCTTTTTGTATCAAAGACATCTTTATTCTGGATGTACTTGTTTCCTTATCCTTTACTTTGTTCTTTTATTCAAACACTTTAAAGCATCACAGAAAAGCAACAAAACTCTTGATCTCATGGAACTACTTGGAAAGACATTTTCCTTCTCATCAATATCTCAATCCAAACACCACTGGCTGTGTGTGTCTCAGCCTGTGCCTTGTTGCTTGCTTTTCTACATTCCGGGGTTACAAAACTCACTTCAACTTATATGATCCCTATCAAGACTCTTTTAGTACAAGTTTAGAAAGGTAATTTTCCTCTTTTTCCAAACAATCCTAACTTCTGATTTTGTATGGCTATACTGGAATTAATATCTCAATATTAGGGGGTTGAGGAAAGAACCTGCCTGCCATTTGTCATGGGTTTTATGAGAGTGAATGAGTGAGTGAGTAAGTGAGTTAGTGACTGACTGACTGACTGACTGACTGACTGACTGAGTGGACTGTTGTTACTGGTGGATGGAACCTAGGGCCTCCCAAATTCTAGGCAAACACTTTCATTAAACTACATCTTAAGCTTTCTTTTAACTTTTCTCTTGAAATGGCTCAAGTTGCCTAAGCAGACCTTGAAACTGTCATTCTTCTATCTCAGCCCTCCAAGTACCTGGAATTATAGGTCTGCTCCTCCAGGCTCAGCTGATTGTCTACTTTTTGGAGACTTGAATATATGCCACCTATTCCTCTGTACCTCCCATGTGGCAAAGATCTCCATAAAGACTAACAAGTTAATCCCACTGGTTTAATAAACATGGCTTAACCTGGTGGTCTTCCATAAACAAGGAGCAATACATACAGAGATTGAGATTGCTAAAACATAGATAAGAGTCATAACTTCAGAAGGTAGCACTTTCAGTTTGGATGTGATGTCTCCCGGACAGGCACATATGTTTGAGTATTGGGTCCCTACCTGGTCACATTTTCTTAGCAAGTCAAGGAACCTTGGAGACAGGAATCCCACATAGCAGAAGTAGGTCACTGAAGCTTTAAAAGTTATAACTAACTCTGGTTCTGACAACATGAGCTCTCTGCTTCTTGACTATCCATGAAGTTAACAAGTCAGAAGATCCCACTATTATCTGCCAAGCCACAACGCCGTACTACCTGCACCATGATGGACTCTATCTTCCAAAAGGGAACCAAAAGCATTCCTTGATTTCTTCCTTCTGTCAGCTACTTTTTCTCAAAGATTAGAAAAGTAATACAGGCATGGATGAGCTCTGTGATGTGTTCTGTGAAGTCAGAAGAGGCTACGCCTGCCTGGGGGTCTATTTGGACAACCTTGGGATGTGTAAAACTCAGACTTGTGCTAATGCTAGATGACAGCAGGAAGGACACAGGAACAAGGGAAGCAAGGGAGTAGGCATTCTTGTGGGCAATAAAGTGCAGGTTGTGCTTAGGGATTCTGGCCTTCTCCTGCTGGGCTAGAGTATAAGGCTCAGCAGACAGATGTAACATCTCATAGTAGGAAGAAAGGTATTTGGAAGTGGACTTCAAAGCCCTTTGAAAAATCACCTATGAATTAGGACTTTTTCATATAAATGCTAGAAGAATTACTGAAGACTTTATGATGAAGATAACTTGACTACATACTCTTTTAAAAAGCACAATATACCACAAATTCTCGCTTGTAAGTCTTAGTTCCAAATCTTTAGATATGAGTATATAACCTGGAGTAGTCACAGAGACCAGACCAGTACAAAGAAACCATGGAGTGGAGGCTGGAGGGGGGGAAGAAGAAGCCATAGAGGAGATAGTAGAACATAGAAGAATTGGGACAACTGAGGAAGGGGAAATTAAGTCTCCTCTGAGAGCCACAAACTAGCTAACGAAAAACACAAATGCTAGGCATAAGAAATGCCCCCCAAGTTATTGATCAGGGCAAGCCAAAAGACTCCTAAAACAGTATATCCATTGTCCTTGCTTGCCTCCCAGTACATGACGATAAGACCCTATTGCTGAGGATATCATATATTTTGGATGGATCAAGCTGGAACTAACCTAGAAACCTCTTTGAGAACTAGCTCCCACGGTATTGGGATGTGCAATGAAAGCTGCCAACAAAGAACCAAAACCATTAGTTCTACTAAGCTGTAAAGCCTACCAACCACATCATGGGCTAAGATGACATGATATCCCTAATAGTGCAATAGTGACTCCTCTTGGAGGTAACCAGTAGCTGTCTAATTGGACATAAGGTTTGCTCAAGAGGAGGGATCTCATGGTAGCTGCTGTAAACCTAGCCAACTACCTGTAGATAGTAAGGTCATTAACCCTTGAGAATAACCCACTACAGACATTTTCATAAACCACTATAATTTCTAACTGTATTTGAAATACTTATCCTTAAACTCACAGGTATGTGTATCTCTCACTCCTAAGACTCCTAAGAAGCTTGCTTTTTTGTTTTCATTGTTGTTTGATTATTTGGTTTTGGTTTTCCAGTAGATGAAGTTTATTACAGAATCAGACAGCAAATCAAAATGCATAGAACCATGGATGGGAGGGTTCATAACCCCAACAGATACGTATGCAACCAACTCCTACGTCTAAAGCTCAGGGAACAAGAAGACTGTAAGAGCCAGTGGACTAGGAAATCTGCTGTGAGGTAGTATCTTCCATACTTGACAGGGAAGCTTTACACATGAAATCATAACACTATGTTCACTTGAACAAGACCTGCATAAAGACTTTACAGCCATGAGAATAAGGTGTGTGTGGGAGAAACACACTGCCATGCCAATGTGAATGTGTATGTGTTGGGGGAACATACTGCCATGCCAATGTGAATGTGTTTGTGAGTATGTGTGAACACACTGTCATGCCAATGTGATTGTGTGTAGGAGGAACACATTGCCATGCCAATGTAAGTGTGTGTGTGTGTGTGTACACACTGCATGACAATGTCAATGTGTGTGTTGGGGGATCAATGCCACAACAATGTGAGTGTGGGGGGGGGACACTACATGCCAATGTGAGTGTGTGTTTGGGGAACATATTGCATGCCAATGTAAGTGTGTGTGTGTAACATAAGAGACCCCAACCTAGATGAACTACTATTGGCAATTAATGGTTGCTGAAAGAAGAATCAGTTCTCTTCAGGGAAAGCCTCTTGACAGATTATCTATCATAGGTGGTCAGGCTAAATGCATACACATATGAACAACACTAGATGGACTCAGTACACTATACATACTCACATGTGCAAGCATATGCACATGCACACACACGCACACAAGCACACCCATTACACACACATTCATACACATACACGTACATATGAGCACACATTCTCCACACACATACACACACATATGCAGACACATAAATCTATGTGAAAAAATAAAAACAGAAGAATAGGTTAAAACTTTGAGAGAAAGTTGGGGGAACTCAGGAAGAATTGGCGAGAGGAGACAAATTTCAAAAAGAATAGCAACAACAACAAAATCACCATAGAGACAATGTGGAGGATATGCCAGAAGGCAGTGACCCTAGATATCCTGGAGAAATGTTGGAAAGCTGAGAGATCCACCCATGGGATGATAGAGGAATGAGAGTCTGCTTTGAAATGTGGTGACCAGTAAGATAACTTACTTCCCCCTGGGATCACTACATTCCATTAGTAGTTCATCTTTTATAAATATGTGAGTGTGTATGTGTGAGTATGTGTGAGTGTGTGTTTATGTATGTGTAAATATAATGTGTGACAGTGTATGTGTAAGTGTGTGAGTGTATGTATGTGTGTGTGTGTGAATGTATGTGTGTGACAGTGTGATTGTTTTGTGTGTGTGTGTGTATATGAGAATGTGTGAGTGTGTGAGTGTAAGTGTATTTGTGTGAAAGTATGTGTGTGTGTGTGTGAGTGTGTGGGAATGTATGTTTGAGTATGTATGAATATGTGTGTGTGGGGGAGAGTATTGCAGGATATTTGATCACATTGTGAACCCCAAGATTGTGAACTAGACAAATCTTGTTGTAGTGTGGCTCAGCCCTAGCACACACTTTTAACCTCCAGAGATTTCTGTAATCAAGATTTTAAGAAAAAGTCAAGGATAAGTCTAGAAGCAGAACAACCAAACAATTGGCAGGGAGTGAACATAAGAAAGTAGAAAGAAGTCAGTTTTGCCCAATAGTTGTAAAGAGAGAACAAGCTAGACATAAGTGAAGACAGAATGAGCCAGAGAATGAGAAGGACCTAGAAAATTAGAACAGATTGCTAGAGTCAGTTTGAGACCATGCAGGGCAATTCAATGAAAAATGGAAAGAAGCCAGTCTGAATCAGTCAACTTGGAGAGGAATTTGATGCAGAACAGCTGAATTGAACCAACCAGCCAGAGTTCAGAAAGGAACAAGAAAGGATGTGTTTATTCAGTCAGCAGCAAGTCTCTGAGGCTGAAAACATTCTAGGCCAAGATTAGATTGTACAGAGGCTAGAAGCTTACAGGTTTAGACCTAGGTCAGCAGTCAGAGAGCAAGCTTCAGAGACAACAATCACTACTGGAGAAAAAAAGTTACATTTACGTGTGTGTATAAATATAGATATTTAAGAAACAATCTTAGGTTTGAAGCTCAGCTCTCCACATGAGATCTTTGCAAGCCCAGACAAAACTGTGAGATATTAAAAGTCTTGGGAGCATTCATCATTTGCATTCTTTATTTATACTGCACGTTATGTGCTTGTCTGCTCATAATTCATCTTGTCTGGACTTCATTAGGATCTTTCATACACTGTTATTTACTATTGTCACCACAGTAAGTTACCTCTGACCTTCCGGCTTTGAGCAGCACAACTGTATTGTCTGGGAATTCTGTAAATTACAGAGACACACTTCCCACAAGGCTGGATGCATTTTGGACCCTGGCTTTCCATTTTCTTTCAGCTTCTGGAGGCCATTTGTGTTCCCTGCTCTCTTCCTTTATGTTCAAATTTGGCCATGGAGGATAAAATTCTCATTCAAGCTCCCTCTGACATTTCTTCCTCCACCCAATTTCTGGTTTTCTTTTGTTTGTTTTTAGTTTTCTTTCTTTCTTTTTTTTTTGCTTTTGAAGTAAGATTTATTTTTCTCAATAATTTATTTTTTATTCACTTTCTATCCCAATCTAGCCTCCCCTCCCTCCTTGTCTCCCAGTCCCACCCTTACAAATCCCTCCTCCAACTGCCCCATCCTCTTCCCCTCAAAGAAGGGTAAGCCCCCCACCCCACCCCTTGGCTACCACTCAACCTTAACACATCTAGTCCCAGAAAGACTAAGTGCATCCTCTCCCACTAAGGCCCAATCTGGTAGTCCAATTAGGGGAAGAAAATCTAATGGCAGGGAACAGAGACCAAGATACTCCTCCCAGCCCCACTTGTTAGGGGTCCCACTAACAAGAAGATCCCTAACTGCATCATTTGCTACAAATCTGTAGGGGGCCTAGGTCTAGTCCCTATGAGCTCCCATTGGCCCAGGTTAGTTGACTCTGTAGGTCTTCCTGTGGTGTCCTTGACACAAGACTCCTGAGATCTGCTTAAGGTTTGGCTATGGGTCTATATTTATTTCCATTTGCTGCTAGATAAAGCCTCCCAGGAGTCCATCATGCTAGGTTTCTATCTGCATGCATAGCAGAGTATCATTAATAGTGTCAGGGGTTGGGTCTCACACTTAGAATGGGTCTCAATTTGGGGCAGTCGTTAGTTGGCTATTCCCTCAGTTTCTGCTCCGTCTTTCTCCATTTATATCTTTCAGGCAGGATAAATTTTGGGTGGAAGATTTTGTGGATGAGTTAATGTTGCCCTCCCTCCACTGGAAGTCTCTCCTGGCTACAGGAGGTGTCCACTTCAGTTCCTATATCACCCTTTAGTAGGAATCTCACCTAGGGTTCCCCTACCCCATAGATATACAGTATTCTTCCTTCTATGCCTCCAGCTAGTCTCAGAGATGCTCCCCGCTAATTTACATTCTCACTCCCAGCCCTTTCCTGCCCTCTTCTCCCCATAACTGATTGAAATCTCCTTTCCCCTTATCAGTCCTTCTCGAATCCAGTTCCCTCTCTCCATATACATCTGATAACTATTTACTTTTCCCTTCTGAGTAAGATTTATGCATTTTCCCTTGGGACTTCCTTATTACGTAGTTTCTTTGGTTCTCTGGATTATAGCATGGTTATCCTCTGCTTTATGGCTAATGTCCATTTATAAGTGAGTACATAACATACATGACTTCCTGGCTCTGAGTTACCTCACTCAGGATGATATTCTCAAGTTCCATCCATTTGCCTGCAAAATTCACCATGTCTTTGTTTTTAATAGCTGAATAGTATTCCACTGTGTTGATGTATCACATTTTCTTTATCTATTCTTCAGTTGAGAGACATCTATGTTGTTTCGAGTTTCTGGCTATTATGAATAACGCTGCTATGATCATAGTGGAACAAGTGTCCCTGTGGTATAATGGGGTATCTTTTGGGTATATCCCCAGGAGTGGTATAGCTGGGTCTTGAGATAAAACTATTGTCAGTTTTCTGAGAAAGTGAAAAATTGATTTCCAAAGTGGTTGTACAACTTTGCAATTCCACCAGCAATGAAGGAATGTTCCCCTTGGTCCACATCCTTGAAAGCATGTGCTACCACTTAGGGTTTTGGTCTGAGCCATTCTGATGGGTGTAAATGGGATCTCAGAGTCATTTTGATTTGAATTTCCCTGATGACTAAGGATATTGAACATTTCTTTAGTGCTTCTCAACCATTCAAGATTACTCTGATGAGAATTCTGTTTAAGTCTGTACCTCACTTTTAATAGGGTATTTTGGTTTGTTGGTGTCTAACTTCTTGAGTTCTTTGTATATTTTGGATATTAGCTCTCTGTCAGATGTAGGCTTGGTGAAGGTGTTTGTTTTCCCAATCTATAGGCTGCCATTTTATGCTATTGACAGTGTTCTTTGCCTTACAAATGCTTTTTAGTTTCATGAGGTCCCATTTATCAATTGTTGATCTTAAAGTCTGAGCCATTGGTAGTCTGTTCAGGAAGTTGTCTTCTGTACCAATGCATTCAATGCTATTCCCCACTTTCTCTTCTGTTACATTTAGTGTATCCAATTTTATGTTGAGGTCTTTGATCCATTTGGACTTGAATTTTGTGCAGGGTGATATATGGACTTATTTGCATTTTTCTACATGCAGACATGTGTTTGAAGATGCTCTCCCTTTTCCATTGTATGATTTTGCCTTTGGGTTTTGTGGGTTTTTTTGTCAAAAATCAAGTGTCTGTAGGTATGTGTATTTCTCAGTCTTCAGTTTTATTCCATTGATCAATCTGTCTGTTTCTATACCAATACCACGCAGTTTTGATTACTTTTGCTCTGTAGTATAGCTTGTGATCAGGGATGGTGATACCTTCTGATGTTCTTTTATTGTACAGATTTTTTTAAAGCTATCTTGTTTGTTTGGTTGGTTGATTTTTGGTTTGTTTTCCCATAAGAAGTTGAGAATTGTTCTTTCAAGATCTGTAAAGAATTGTATTGGAATTTTGATGGGAATTGCATTGAATCAGTAAATTGGTTTTGGTAGGATGACTATTTTTACTATGTTAATCCTACTAATTCATGAGCACCAGAGATCTTCCCAACTTCTGATATCTTTCTCAACTTCTTTCTTCAGAGAAGTTGAGAAATTTTTTGTCATCCAGGTCTTCTTTTTTTCTTTTTTTGCTTAGTTAGAGTTACACCAAAGTATTTTTTATGATTTGTGCCTATTGTAAAGTGTGTGGTTTCCCTAATTTCTTTCTCAGCCCATTCATCATACGTATAAAGGTGAGCTATGGAGTTCTTTGACTTATTTTTATATTCAGTCACTTCGCTGCAGATGTTTAGCAGCTGTGGGAGTCTCTGTTTGAATTTTGGATGTCTCTTATATATACTATCATATCATCTTTGAACAGCAATACTTTGATTTCTTTATTTCCAATTTGCATTACGTTGATCTCCTTTAGTTATCATATTGCTCTAGATAGAACTTCAAGCACTATTTTGAATATATAGGGAGAGAGTCGGCAGCCTTGTCTTGTCCATGATTTTAGTGAGATTGCTTTAAGTTTCTCTCCACTTAATTTAATGTTGGCTATTGGTTTTCCATATATTGCTTTTACTATGTCAGGTATGCACCTTGTAATCCTGATCTCTCCAAGACTTTTAACATGAAGATGTGCTGGATTTTGTCAAACGGTTTTTCAGTTTGCTCTTATGATGTTCTACTTTGTTAGACTTTCATATATTAATCCATCCTTATTTCCCTGGGAAGAAGCCTACCTGATCATGGTGGATAATGTTTTTAATGTGTTCTTGAATTGGGTTTGTGAATATTTTATTGATTAATTTTGTATCAAGGGAAAAAGGTCTGAAGTTTTCTCTTTGTTGAATCTTTGTGTGGTTTAGGTATCAGGGAGACTGTGGTGTCACAGAATGAGATTAGCAATGTTCTTTCTGTTTCTATTTTGTGAAATAGTTTTAGGAGTGTTGGTTTTAGCTCTTGGTTGAAAGTCTGACAGAATTCTGCACTAAAACCATTTACTTTTATTGACTGTATCTATTTTCTTAGGGGTTATAAGCCTATTTAAACAGTTTACCTGTTCTTGATTTAACTTTGGTAAAGTAGTATCTATGTAGAAAATCATTCATTTCATTCAGATTTTCTAATTTTGCAAAGCACAGGCTTTTGAAGTAAACTTAATGATTCTTTCAGTTTCCTCAGTGTCTGTTGTTATGTCTTCCTTTTTATTTCTGATTTTGATAATTTGGATACTGTCTATCTGCTTTTTATTTAGTTTGGCTAAGGGTTTGTCCATCTTGTTGATTTTTCCCAAAGAATCATCTCTTGGCCTCAATGATCCTTTGTATTGGTTTCTTTGTTTCTAATTGAATTATTGCAATCCTGAATTTGATTATATCCTGCTGTCTACTCTTCTTGGGTGTGTTTGCTTCTATTTTTTCTAAAGCTTTCAGGTGTATTTTTAAATTGCTACTATAATAACTTTCTAACTTCTTTATGAATGCACTCAATGCTATGAAATTTCCTCTTAGCAATGCTTTCATTGTGTCTCATAAGTTTCAGTATGTTGTGTCTTCATTTTCACTGAATTCTAGAAAGTCTTTAATTTATTTCTCTATTTCTTTCCTGACCTAGTGATCATTGAGTAGAGAGTTGTTCAGGTTATATGAGTTTGCAAGCTCTCTGTTGTTTCTATTGTTGAATGCTAGCTTTAATAAGTGGTGGTCTGGTAGGACACACAGGGAGTTCTTTAAAGTTTTTTTGTATTGTTGAGGCTTGTTTTGTGAATGACTATAATCAATTTTTTGAGAATATTCCATGAGGTGCTGAGAAGAAAGTGTTGGGTAAATGGCTCTGTAGATATCTGTTAGTTAGATAACTGGTTCATTTGATTCGTAACTATAGTTAGTTTCATTATTTCTCTGTTTAGTTTCTGTCTAGATGACCTGTCGTTTGGTGTTGAATCCTTTTGCTATTAATGTATGGGGTTCAAAGTGTAGTTAAACCTTTAGTAATCTTTCTTTTACAAATATGGGTGCCCTTCTGTTTGGGGTATATATGTTCAGAACTGAGACATCATCTTGGTGGATTTTTCCTTTGATGCATATGAAGTGTCCTTCTCTGTCTCTTTTGAGTAATTTTGTTTGAAAGTCTATTTTATTAGATATTAGAATGGAAACTCCAGCTTGCTTCTTGGGTCTGTTTGCTTCTAAAACATTTTCCCATCCTTTTTCTGAAGTAATATCTTGTTTTGTTGCTGAGGTGTGTTTCTTGCATACAGCAGAAAGATGAATTCAGTTTATCCAAGCACTCTTTAAGCTTGTGTCATTTAATTGGAAGATTGAGTACATTTATGTTGAGAGATATTAATGACCAATAGTTATTAGTTCCTGTTATTTTGATGTTGGTGGTGGCAGTGTGTGTGTGTGTGTGTGTGTGTGTGTGTGTGTGTGTGTGTGTGTAGTGTGTGGTGTGTATGTTTTTGTGTGCTTCCTGAAATAATTTATTTCCTGTGTTGTTTTGTGTATAGTTAAGCTCCTTGGTTTGGAGATTTCCTTCAAATATTTTCTGTATGTCCGAACTTGTGAATAGATATTGTTTAAATTTAGTTTTGTTTTGGAAAATCTTGTTTTCTCTACCTATGATGATTGGGAGTTTTGCTGGGTATAGTTGTTTAGGCTGGCATCTGTGGTTTCTTAAGGACTATAAGACAGCTGTCCAGGCCCTTCTAGATTCTAGAGTCTCTGTTGAGTAGTCAGGTGTAATTCTGATAAGTCTCCCTTTGTATGTTCCTTGACCTGTTTCCCTTGCAGCTTTTTATATTCTTTCCTTAGTCTGTGTATATTGTGTTTTTACTCTTATGTGATGAGAGAATTTTATTTTTTTGGTCCAATCTAATTGGTGTTCTATAAGCTTCTTGTGTGTCTATAGGCATCTCTTTCTTTAGGTTTGTAAAGTTTTCTTCTAAGATTTTGTTGAGAATATTTTCTAGGCCTTGGAGCTGGGGCTCTTCACCTTCCATTCCTATTATTCTTATGTTAGGTCTTTTCATAGTATCCCAGATTTTTTAAAAAAATTTAAGAATTTTTTAAATTTCTTTCTTCTTTATTGGATATTTTATTTACATTTCAGATGTTATCCCCTTTCCCAATTTACCCCCGACCCACAGACACCATATCACATCCCCACTCCTCCTGCTTCTACGAGTATGGTGCCCCCACCCACCCACTCCTATCTCCCCACCTTGGCATTACCCCACACTAGGGCATCCAGCCTTCACGAGACCAAGGACCTCCTCTCCCACCTATGCCCAACAGGGCCATCCTCCCCTACATATACAGCTGGATCCATGGGTCCCTCCCTATGTGCTCCCAGGCTGATGGTTTAGACCCTGGGGGCTCTGTTGGTTGGTATTGTTGCTCTTCCCATGGGGCTACAAACCCGTCCAGCTCCTTCAGTCTTCTTTCTAATTCCTCCATTGGGAACCCTATGATCAGTTCAACGGTTAGCTGTGAGTATCTGCCTCTGTATATGTCAACCATAAAATTATTTTTGTTGTTACTTCACAACTGTAATTTTGCTACTGCTATGAATCATAATGTAAATCTCTGTGTTTTTCCGATGGTGTTAAGTGATCCCTGTGTAATGGTGATTCAACCCCCAAAGGATCCATGGCCCAGGAGTGGAGAACCACTGCTCTAGAGTGATTTAAAAAAAAAAAAGCAAAATAAGGATTATTTGGATACATGTTATCAAGATAGTTGACATAGTAGTCAAGATGGCCTCCAGGTAAGTAATGAGTATATTCTATATGGTGTGAATACACTACATAAAGGATTATTCATCTCCCATATATAGAGGAACATGACATGTATGAGAATTCATTAGTGTTACTTGGAAGGGAGTATAGTTTAAAAATTTATGAATTGTCCTATTTATGAATTTTTTTTTGTTCAATGTTTTCAGATCTTGTTTGGATGGTAGTAGAGCCTTAGATTAATGGAGACTATTGTATTAGTCTTTAAATGTGCCATTTAGGGAACATTACGGCAGGAAAGTACATGTAAATTGTTGATTAATGACTAGAAAGATGGCTCGTGAATTAAGAACATGTGCAGCTCCTACAAAAGACCTAAATGTAGTCACCAACATTCTCTTAAGCAGCAAATACTCCATGTATAACTCCAGCTTTTAGTGATCACAAACCTTGTTCTGGCCCCCAAGAGCACCTACATTCATGTGCACACATACACTAAAAAAATCAAAAGTAAAACAAAAAATAATAGTGGCTTAAATAGTGCTTTAAATGGCATCTATGGACATTAGCCTTTTTTGAAAGTCAATGGATCAGTAAGGTAAAGTAACAAGGCTCAAGTTGGAGAAATCAACACATCCAAGAGGAAAACAATTTGAGCTTGAGACCTTCTAAGGTGAAGCTGTTTTCTACTTTGCTTGATGTAGGGAAAGCCATGATCTCAAGCAGTGGCTTTCAAGACACTCATCCTACTGTCCCTTTAATCTTAGATTTTCCCTCTTGGAAAGGTAAGAAATGAATGTTTGTTCTTTATTAAACTAACCCATCAGTAGTATGTTGCTATAATACCATAACCTAATGCAGGATCACAGTATGGGATGAGCTCTATCAAAAAAATGACTTTAGGACCATGAAAACTGGGAAATTCTGAACTCCAGAACTATGAAAACACTCATGACTACTGATTAAAGCTAATGAGTTTCTGCTGATGTGTTACAGCAGCAAACGCAGCAGGAAGCTCATGCATCCCATAATCACTCCTAAAATGCTACCCTAGAGGCCTCTTAGTCATAAAACGCAGTGATGTTTTTCTTACCACTTATCTTTTCACTCTCTGGAGTGCTGCCAGATGTAGACAGCAGTGGGAAGAACACTTTTTTTTTTCAGAAGGTGGGGAGCAATATCAGACCTGATTCTAATTAATGTATTAATATTCCTATGTAAGAAATAATTATTAGAAACTCTTAGAGGTGTTTTTTAAAGTTGAGAAAAAATCAGCTGAGAAATTAGGAAAAGGCAAGTATTCCAATTCTCCTAAATGAAAAAGAGTTTAACAATCATTGTGAGAGAAAAACCCTTGAGATCTGGCCAGTCTTCCTTATAGTCTTTAACACTCTGTACCTGTATGTGCCTGGCCTTGTCTCTGTAAACACTGATTCACTCTGGCACATAAAATAGACATTAATACACCTACATACAACTATACAACATGTATGTTTCTAAACATCATGTGCATTATTTAAAGCCAACTAGTACTATTTTGAAAAACAACACAATATAGAAGCTACTGAATCTTTTTTAAGTTGACAATTTCTCCACACAATTCTCTGTAGGTCTATTAGCCTTGCTAAGAATCAAATGTCAAATCGTTTGAACACTGCCCAGGATTGTCTGCTGCCATTTGTGCAGTGTTTGAACCTTCCTCATACTCATGAGCACCATTCAAATTAATACTCCTTATTCATAAAACATTCATAGTTATTCATGACAATGAAGTGTGTGAGACTGTTGGATGATTCTCTA
The DNA here is from genome assembly GCF_004785775.1 of Grammomys surdaster. Lineage (NCBI taxonomy): Eukaryota > Metazoa > Chordata > Mammalia > Rodentia > Muridae > Grammomys > Grammomys surdaster. The sequence continues at coordinate 7,647,408 of NW_021604604.1, forward strand.
GAATAACTTATGACTTGGGGAACTGCAGAAACCTGATGAGTTATTGCTTAGTCCTGAATACTTCCCTCAGCCCAGTTATATAGATAAAGAATTTAGAATCAACAGTTCAAATAACTTGTTAATTTAGTCTTGTGCAGCCTTGGGAAAATTATTATTTTTAACTTAGATCCCATTATCAGTAATAGGGGACAAGAATACCACATAGATTTGGTGTGATGATTTAATAAAATCATACTTTGAAGATGCCCGTAAATGTTGAAATTGAGGAATCAAAAGGTTTAAGAAACTCTCAGAGTATTTTTCTTATGGCCTTGGATTTGGTAATAGAGTTTTGGATATAGTATTAAAAGTTACGGGCAACTACAGATAAAACAGACCAGGTCCAGTAAAATTAATTTGTTCCAACATTAAAAAAAGTGAAAAGAAAATCTACTGAATGGGAGGAAATACTTGAAAGTTATGAGGGCAATATCTGATCATACACCCAGAATATACAAATTCCGAGTTCTCAATAGCACAAAGAATGTAATTTAAAGATTAGAGGAGTGGACTGGGGCTTAAGCTCAGCTATGCAGCATTCACCTAGCTAGGTTCAATTCCCAGCATTTCCAAAAAGCAATTGAAAAAGATAAGCAGAAGGAAATCCATTTCCATTTTTACATATTAGGAACTGGTAAGTCATTGCTTTGCCCTAAGGATGGGAAAAACTCAAAGCTCAGTAACTGAAAGAGAGAGAGAGAGAGAGAGAGAGAGAGAGAGAGAGAGAGAGAGAGATCCACAACTTTTCTTAAATGTCACTGACACACCCCTGTCCCAGAAACTAGAGCCTTAACAGGCTCCTCCAAGCAGGAACCTCTCCTGAAACTAGCCAAATATCACCGATCAATCCCATGAGTCTGAGTGTAAAGAAATCTGATTTAAAGACTCCTGGAGCCAAGTTATGGTTGATCACACCCCAGGAATATGAGGATGTTCTCATATAAAATATCGCTTGCCACAGGGACTGGTGGGAGGAGAGAAATTTTGAAAACCACCAGAATGCTGTGTTCTTAGAGGAAAACAAGTCAAGCTGAGTGGAACCCACTGGGCTTTAATTCTGGTTGGTGCCTTTGTGACTCTGAGGAGAGTAAATGCTAATCTCAGCTATTCAGGTTTTCCACCTGGGAGAAGGAAAGTACCTCACATAAAGTACTCATCCATAAGATGCGTGGGAAGAGAGACGTTAAACAGCTGTGAAGTTTATCAATGAGACCCTGAGACCCAATCAAAGGACCAGCAAATCCTCCTCCTCAACCTTATCATTACATTACTTGACAGCTGTTTTCAGCCATTTCTTTTATAGTAATATTGACAACTCTCTATTCAAGTTACTGCAAGCCTTACCAAGAATGTTGTAGAGATCAACACTCATCTGTTAGAAAGAGATGCAGCCAGCAGGAAATCATTAAGGTGAATTCAATGCTGGTCAATGTCAGTCAGTAGGAGATAATCTACTTCTAAAGAGTTCTTTATTGAGCAGTGCAAGACACATTGTTTTATTTCTATGTAGAATAGTCACCAAGATGGACACATCATGTTCCTAAAACACACATGAACAAATTTTAAAACTTAGAAGCATACAAAGTTTGCTCTCAGGCTCTGATGAAATTAACCTACAAACAAGTGACAAAAACTCAGGAAAACCCCTAAATAGTTGGAGATTAAGCAACATATTTCTAAATACACAAATCTAAAAAGAAATCTCAAGAAAAAAATGCTTTTCAGAAAGTGGAAATTTTAGGCAAAATTGAGTAAGAAAAAGAATCTAAGGTAAAATTTTGTAGTATTAAATACATAGATGCAAAAAAGAAATCTAAAATGAAGGGATGGGTGGATGGCTCAGTAAGGTGCTCCACAAACATGAAGAGACCATATCCTTAGCACCCAAAATAAAAGAACCAGACATCCTGTGTAGATCTATATCCAGTATAGAAATTGAGTGAATAGTTAATAACCTGTCAAAATCAAGAGCAAGGGTCCCACATAGGTCCACAGATAATTTTACCCAACATTAAAAATATATATCATGAAAATCCTATACAGTCATCTTTGAGAAGATAGAATACTTAACATATTTTGTGAGGTCTGCCTTACCACAACAGCAAGATAAGTGACACAGCATTATAATGAAAGGGATCTTTAGACCAATATTAACGTATCATTTATCCTAGCAACAGAGTATGGCCAACCAAGACAATTTCCTAATTGGGTCAAAAGATCTGACTTTCTCCTCAAAGTTTCTACAACATTAATTTACTAAGCTGGGAACCACTAACATCAGGAACATGATAAACATGTCCCTTTTCTACAGAGTGGAAGCTTAAGCTAATGCATTAAGACAAAAGAAGAAAATACAAGGAAAACATTGGGAAAGGAGAAATGATACTGTTTTTGGTGGGGTTTTTTTTTTCTTCGAGACAAGGTTTCTCTGTGTAGCCCTGGCTGTCCTGGAACTCACTCTGTAGACCAGGCTGGCCTCGAACTCAGAAATCTGCCTGCCTCTGCCTCCCAAGCGCTGGGATTAAAGGCGTGTGCCACCAACACCCGGATGATACTTACATCTTTTAAATATCTTTCAAATTTCTTTTAAATAGTCAACATGGCCAAGTGGATCACTGGAGCTTGCTGGCCAATCAGTCCATCCATATTGGTGGACATCCCTTGCAAAGTGTCTCAACAAAATATTAACACTGAAAAAAAAAAGAAATTAACACCATCAATAAATGGGTTTTTCCCAGATATGCAAAGTCTGGTTCAAAACTTTTTTTTTAAATCAATTCTATTACACCAGCAATTAAATGAAATAAACTATCCATACTTATAAATCCCTTTTTAAAAAGATAAAAAAGCACACAACAAAACTCACCATTAACTAATGATAAAAACAATTCTTAGAAAAAAAAAACTAGAAGTTGAGGGAAAGTCCATAATTGGATTAAAAAAAAAACAATGTCCCACCTCCTTCTCAAAGCTCCTACACCAGCAACGTAATAGTGCAAGGCTGGAAACCACAAACACCAGGAACACAGTAAAGATGTCTCTTTCTACAGAGCGGCAGTTCAAGCCAGTGTGTTAAGTCAAGAAAAGAAAATAGAAGGGAACAGATTGGAAAGGAAGAAATGGTTTTATTTTTCTTAATAGACAACATGACCATCTAAGGAGAAAAATCCAAAGGATCAATAACAGAGGCCACTGGGATTGATAATCAATTATAAGAAGACTGAAGATTAGTAAATGAATTTAATTTCTTTTACATTATTAATGAGGAAACAAAATTTAAAGTTAGGAGAAGATTGAACCTCTCTTCTTCACTGAGCAGAACTCGAGCTTAGGAGCCTGTAGGTCCACCCTCACCTTAACACACGTCCTCTAACAAGGTTATACCTCCTCCAATAAGGCCACACCTCCTAATAGTGCCTCTTCTCGTGGGCAAAGCATGGTCAAGCCACCACACCCATTAATATCACCAAAGTTTTATGAACCAGTTTCAAATAAATAATTCTGAGGATCGAAACCCGGTCCTTGTATAAAGCAAGGATGTTCTCTGCCTCTAAGCTGCATCCCCAACACACTAACATCATTTATTTTGAAACTAATAAAAAAAATAGATTGCACAGTTTTTTATAAAATGGAAAAGTATGAAATTCCTAGAAAATAGTGTGTAAGATAATCTGAGTGACTGTACAGTGATGGCATTTTATGATACTAAAGGCACTATCTGTGAAAGAATTGATAGGTTAAACTTTATTATTAATAATTATTTTATTTATTTACATCCTAAATGTTGTCCCCTGGCCCTCCTTGCAGAGTTCTTCCCCCATTCCCTCTCCACTTTGCCACTGAGAGGGTGCCTCCACCCATTTCCCCACCCTGGGGCATCAAGTCACTACAGGAATAGCCACATCCTCTCTCACTGAGGCCAGACAGGGCAGCCCTATGCTACATATGTGCTGGGGGCCCAGGAACAGCCCATGTATGCTCTTTGGTTGGTGTCTCAGTTTCTGGTAGCTCCCAGGGGTCCAGGTTAGTTGGCAATGTGTCTCTTCCTATGGGGTTGCCATCCCCTTCAGCTCCTTCAATCCTTTTCCTAACTCTTCTATAGGGGTCCCTGACCTCTCTTCAATGCTTGGCTGTGGGTATCTGCATCTGTCTCAGTCAGCTGCTGGTAGAGCCTCTCAAAAAAATAACCAAGCTAAGCTCCTGTCTGCAAGCACAACATAGCCTCAGTAATAGTGTCAGCATTTGGTGCCCATCTGTGGGATGGATCACAAGTTGGGCTGGCCACTGGTCGGGCTATTCCTTCAGTCTTTCCTCCATTTTTGTCCCTGCATTTTTTTTAGACAGGTAGACAGGTGCAATTTGGGGTTGGAACATTTGTGGGTGGGTTTATATCCCCATCCCTCCACTGGGGGTCCTGTCTGGCTTCTGGGGGAGATCTTTTCAGATTCCATATCCCTACCGTTAGACATTTCAGATAAGGTCATTCACACTGAGTCTTGGGAGCCTCCCTCATTCCAGGTCTCTGGGACTTTCTAGAAGTTACACACACACACACACACACACACACACCTCCACCCCCTGCAGCTTCATAATTCCATTAACTTTCCCAGCCCTCTGGGCCTCTCTCCTGTCTTCCCCCCATACCTGATCCTGTTCCTCCCTTTCCCTTCCCCCTCCTCTCTCACAGTCAGATCCCTCCCTCCCTCTGCCTCCAGTAATTATTTTGTTACCCCTTCTTAGAGGGATTGAAGCATCCTCATTTGGTCCTTCCTTCTTGTTATACTTCTTACAGTCTGTGGGTTGTATCCTAGGTATTCTATACTTTTTGGCTAATATCCACTTATAGATGAGTACATACCATGCATGTCCTTTTGGGTCTGGGTCATCTCACTCAGGATGATATTTTCTAGTTCCATCCATTTGCCTGCAAAATTCATGATATTCTTGTTTTTAATAGCTGAGTAGTATTTAATTGTGTAAATGAACCACATTTTCTGTTTCCATTCTTCAGTTGAAAGACATCTGGGTTGTTTCCAGTTTCTGGCTATTACGAGTAAAGGTGTTATGAACATAGTGGAGCATGTGCCCTTGTGATATGGTGGAGCATCTTTGGGTATATGTCCAGGAGTGGTATAGCTGGATCTTGAGGTAGAACTATGAAAATTTCTGGGGAACCATCAGATTGATTTCTAGAGTGATTGTACAAGTTTGTAATCCCACCAGTAATGGAGGAGTGTTGCCCTTACTCCACATCCTCACCAGCATGTGCTGTTGCTTTAGTTTTTTATCTTAGCCATTATATCTGATTGATGTAAGGATGAATCTCAGAGTCATTTTGACTTTAATCCCAACACTTGAGAGGCAGAGGCAGGTGGATTTCTGAGTTTGAGGCCAGCCTGGTCTACAGAGTGAGTTCCAGGACAGCCAGGACCACACGGAGAAACCCTGACTCAAAAGAAACAACAACAACAAAAAAAACTGGTTTGTTTTTTCCGTGTGAAGTTGAGAATTGTTTATTCCATCTCTGTAAAGAGTTGTGTTGGAATTTTGATGAGAATTGCATTGGGTCTGTAGATTGCTATTGGTAAGATGGCCATTTTCACTATGTTAATTCTTTGGATCCATGGACATGGGAGATCTTTCCATCTTTTGAGTTCTTTGATTTCTTTCTTCAGTGACTTGAAATTCTTGCCATACAGATATTTAACTTGCTTGGTTCGAGTTACAGCAAGGTAGTTTAATTATTTGTGACTATCGTGAAGGATGTTTTCCCTCTATTTCTTTGTTAGCCCATTTATGATTTGTACAATGGAAGGCTACTGATTTTTTGGAGTTAATTTTATATCCAGCCACTTTGTTGAAGTTATTTATCAGCTGTAGGAGTTCTCTGGTAGAAATTTGGGGGGTTCTTATGTATACTATCATATCATCTGTGAATAACAATACCTTGATGTCTAGGTTTGGTCAATTACTATGTATTGTAATGCTAAATTCTATACCTGAAGTTCTAGGCCTACAAGAGACTTCTCATGTTTACAAGCTTTTGTTGTAGAAACCTTGTTACTTGATTTAAAACTATTACTTAAATAGTTTTAAAATTAAATTAAAAATGGATACTGTCTCTCTGCCTTTTATTTAGTTTGGCTAAGGGTTTGTTTGGTTTAAGGATAAAATTGGCTTCAGCCAATTCCTGGAGGAATTAGAGGTAAGTAGGTTTGGAGTGACCTGGTTGGAGGAGGAGAGATCAAGGGAGAAGGAGGAAGAACAAGAAGGGGAGGAAGCTACCATGAGGGGAGAGAAATCATGAGCCCAATGGCCAGGAGAAACAAGTATCTAGGGTACACTGCTGTGGACGTTGCAATGCCTGCAATTAGAAAAGTATATTAGGTGTGACCCCCAGCAATTGTCAAAGCCGAATAAAATACCCATAGTTTGAATCTCATTTATTTGTAAGCTAGTCCAGGATAAGCTTAAATTGTTTGTACTACATTTTCACTCACCTTACATTGGGCATAGAACCAAACTATCTGAGATAAGTTACTTAATGGGTAGTGAGCCAAAGCCCGACACAAAAATGCAGCTCTGAATCTACCGCTCCTTGTGATCAGCTAGACTTCAGTGGTTGGGAAAGAAACTCAAGTTGCAGTTCTCCCAAGAGCTGTAATCTGCTCTAGAAAGCCAGCATTCTGCTGAGCAGAAAGCATAACTTATGCTTAGGCCCATAGAGATCAGTAAGCTAGTCTGGGTTCAGAGACTCCAGACTACTGTCTGGTGAAAGGTGCCAGCACAACCAAGCATAACAACACACTTAGGCCAGAGACTATTGGCAGATGACCAGGAATGAAGGCATAAAGCCTAAAGAAGCACAGAAAATTGGAGAGCACTGATCAAGGCTGACAAAAAGCCAAGCAAGAACCCTTGAGCTACCTGACCTGCTGGGGCAGGGTTAATGCAGCACAAAGTATAAATTAAATCTCTGATTTTGATTTAACTTTGGTACATGGTATCTGTCTAGAAAATCGTTTATTTCAACTAGATTTTCCAGTTTTGTATCGACTTTTGCAGTAAGACCTGATGAGTTTTAAAAATTTCCTCAGTTTCTATTGTTATGTCTCTCTTTTCATTTCTGCCTTTTATTTAGTTTGGTCAAGGATTTGTCTATCTTTCTGATAATCTCAAAGAGCTAGCTTTTAGTTTGTTGATTCTTCGTATTGTTCTCTATGTTCCTAATTGGTTGAGTTCAGTCCTGAGTTTGACTGTGTCCTGGTGTCTACTCTTCTTGAGTATGTTTACTTCCTTTTGTTTTAGAGCTTTCAGGTGTGCTATTCAGTTGCTAGTATAGGATTTTTCCCTAATTCTTTATGAAAGCACTTAATGCTATGAATTTTTCTCTTAGCACTGTTTTCACTGTGTCCCCTAATTTTGAGTATGTTGTCCCTTCATACTCATTGAATTCTAGAAAGTTTTTAATTTCTTCATTTCTTCCCTGACCAAGTTACCATTGAACAGAGATTTGTTCAGTTTCCATAAGTGTGTTGACTTTCTGTTGTTTCTGTTGTTGTTGAAGTCCAGCCTTAGTCAATGGTGATCTGATAGAATACAAAGGATTATTTCAATCTTCCTGTATCTGTTAGACTTATTTTGTTCTGTAAGGTGCTGAGAAGAAGGTAAATTCTTTTGTTTTGGGGTGAAATATTCTGTACATATCTGTTAAATCCATCTGGTTTATCACTTCTGTTAGTTTCATTGTGTTTCTGTTTAGTTTCTGTTTAGATGAACTGTCCTTTGGTGAGAGTGGGGTATGTGGGCTTCAATGTGTATTTTGAGCTTTAGTAAAGTTTCTTTTATGAATGTGGGTGCCCTTGCACTTGGAGCATAGATGTTCAGAATTGAGACTTTCTCTTGGTGGATTTTTTACTTTGATGAATATACAATGCCCTTCCCCATCTCACTTGATAACTTTTGGTTGAAAGTCTATTTTATTGGATATTAGGATGGCAACTCCAGCTTGTTTCTTGGGACCATTTGTTTGGAAGACTTTTTCTAGACTTTTACTCCAGGTTAGAATCTGTCTTTGTTATTGAGGTGTGTTTCTTGTACTCAGCAAAATGTTGGGTTCTGTTTGTTTATCCAGTCTGTTTGCTTATGTCTTTTTATTGGGGAACTGAGTCTGTTGATATTGAGAGATATTAAACACAGATGAGTGTTAGTTTCTGTTATGTCTGTTGTTGTAGGTGGCATTATGTGCATGTAATTCTCTCCTTTTGGCTTTGTTGTGAGTTGATTAGTATCTTCTTGGGTTTTTTGTCTTGTTTGTTTGTTTGTTTGTTTGGTTGGTTGGTTTTTTTGATGTAGGTACTCTCCTTGTGTGGGAGTTTTCCTTCTAGAATCCTCTGTAGGGATGTATTGGTAGATTAATATTGTTTAAATTTGGGTTTGTTCTGGAAAATGTTGGTTTTCCTGTCTATGTTGATTGAGAATTTTGCTGGGTATAGTAGCCTAGGCTAGCATTTGTGTTCTCTTAGGGTCTGCATGACCTCTGTCCAGGCTCTTGTGGATTTTAGTGTCTCTGTTGAGAAGTCTGGTGTAATTCTGATAGGTCTGCCTTTATATGTTAATAGGCCTTTTTCCCTTACAGTTTTTAATATTCTTTCTTTGTTCTGTGCATTTAGTGTTTTGATTACTATGTGGTGAGAGCATTTTCTTTTCTGGTCTAATCTATTTGGTGTTCTATAGGATTCCTGCACATTTATGGCCATCTCTTTCTTTAGGTTGGGGAAGTTTTCTTCTATGCTTTGTTAAAGATGCTTTTGGGTCCTCTGAACTGGGAATTGTTGCTCTCTTCTATTTCTATTATTCTTAGATTTGGTCTTTTCATTGTGTCCTGGATTTCCTGGATGTATTGGATTAAATTGATTTAAATATGGATGCACAGTGCAACAGTTTAATCCATAATTGGCAAAATCTGGAAGAAAATTAAGAATAAAAATTCATGAGATAAGATGTTTGGAAGGACACAAGGAATTGTAAAGCTATGTTTCTAAGTGAAGAAAGCCCATGAGAAAAGGACACTTACTGCATGATTTCTAACATGTGGCATTCTAGAAAAAGCAATGCTGTAAAGCCATTAAAAACATCTGTCATTTCTAGAGGTCATAGAAGAGAGGGGGATAATTTTTAGGGCAATGAAGATGTGTGATATGTGTTGGTATATAGATTTCTAAAATGAAGAGTGTTACAGTATCAACACTAATATTCACTCTATACAGACCCAATGCATATTGGGCTTTAGATGACAGCAATGTGCAAGCTCATCTGCTGTAACAAATATTCCACTCTATAAAGATACTGATAACAAGAGAGGCTGCACAAAGATGGTGAGCACCCTCTGCTTTAGTTTGCTATGATTATAAAACTCCCTATTTCCTTAATTCCAAGTATTTTTAAAATAGGAAAATCTTGAATATACAACTCTATAAAGAAGATATACAAGTAGTCAGTGTGCTTATGAAAAGATGTTAGACATCTTCCATCATTACATCACAATATCATCTTAAAACCACAACGCTCGAAAATAATAAACAAATGGAAAATACCAAGTGTTGTTGAGGATGATAAGAAACTAGCCATGCCTGCTCTGTTGGTTATGTTGTAACATGGTATGGTTGTTGTGGAAAATAGTTTGGTACTTCCTAAAAATAAAAATCAAACACCTGAATATGGCGTTTCTATACTGCCTCTCAATCCTAGCCCTAAAGAACACCCTGAAAATTGAGCGTAGGAATTCAGAACTCACTTGTATCCTTATAGCCATTGTTGCAGAAAATAGCAGATGCCCAAATATCCAAAACAAGATAAATGGAAATACAAATAAAGACATGAAATAGAATGTTATCTATCTGTGCCAATAAATTCAGTTCATATACACCCACCACATATAGAACCTTGAATTTGAATAGTAAGTGAACTGAACAGGCACCAAAGAATAAATAATATATGTTAAACTCACATGAAATATCTAGAATATATAAATTCATAGAGACAGAAAGTAAATTAGAGGCTGCCAAAGATGGACAGAAAAGGAAGGGGAAATTACTGCTTAATAATTTCTGTTGGGTAAATGAAAGAATTTTGGAAACATGACAGTGCAAACATGATTGACATCCTTAAAGATGTGTATATAAAATAGCAATACTATGCTAAATATGTGTTTCTACAAAAAATAATTTGGCAAAACATTAGAATGCAGCTCCGAATCTTTGCTATTATTCTCGCTTTAGAGAAGACACAAGTCCTGTGGGTCTGAACCTAGATCCCAGAGGGAAGAGAGATCTCATAACAACATGTTTTTCAAAGGTCCTTTCTTAATGTAGGATTCCTGGGTTAATTTTCTCACTGCTGTGACAAAATGCTGACACAAGGAAGGTAAAGAGAGGAGGATGATTTATTTTGGCTCATAGTTTGAAGGGAGACTCATGACAGGCAAGTCACTGGCAGAAGCTTGAGGTAGCTCATCGCACTGCATCCATAAAAAGCTGAGAACAATAATGTTACTCATTTCTTTTCCTCCCTCCCTCCCTCCCTCCCTCCCTCCATCCATCCATCCATCCCTTCCTCCTCCCTCCCTCCCCCCCCTCTCTCTCTCTCTCTCTCTCTCTTTCTCTCTTTCTTTCTTTCTTTTCTTTCTTCCTTTTAAAAATTCATTCAAGAATCCCACCCATGGAATAGTGTTGCCCACATTGAGATTAGGTCTTTTTTCCTCAATTAAGCAAATCTAGAAACTCCATTGATAAACACAAATGTCTGTGTCCTGTGTAATGTGCCCTGTCTATGCTGTCAGTTGACAAGATTAACTAGCATAGCAGGCCCACTCCAGCCTGATGTGTTAGTCCTAGGAACTGTGTGAAAGCTGCGCAGTGGTTTTATCCAGTAACTAGCGCCATTTTTTACTCACCCTCCTCTACCTTAGGTCAATACTTACTTGCCACTCTATGTGCTACTTTCTCTCTGTTGCGATTGTGGTGGCTGCCCTGCTGGAGCAGCTATCAAGAAATCCCAGGTCAAAGCACTTAGAAAAGCCAATGCTACCAAACTGATATCAAAGTGGTTAAGCCGAAGCACAGAAGAGCATGAGAAAGACTGTGTAAGCTCACAAGAAAATACAGAGCAGCAAGCATCTCATGAGGAAAAATAAGAAATGTCAACCATGAACTGAGATTTCTGATGCCTTCAAAATGTGCTGCCTAGTCTCACATCAACTTGACACAAGCTAGAGTCATCAGAGTGGAGGGGGCCTCAACTGAGAAAGTGCTTCCATAAGACTGAGCTGTAGACAAGTCTACAGGGCTTTGTCATAGTTAGTGGTTGATAGCAAAGGGCCCAGTACACTGTGGGATGTGCTACCCATGGGCTGTGATCTGAGTTATAGAAGAAAGCAGACTGAGCAAACCAAGAGAAGCAAGACAGTAAGCAGTACCGCTCTGTGGCTTCTGCATCAGCTCCTGACTCTTAGCTTCTACCCTATTTGAGTTCATGGTCTGACTTTTTTTAATGATGCACACTACACTGTGGAAGTGTACATCAAATAAATCCTTTCCTCCCCTAATTGCTTTGGATCATGACATTTCATCACAGCAATAGTAACCCTAAGTAGAACCCAAAGTTTTACTTTCCCAAGTTCATAATCTACAATTCACTCCTTTGTTCTATGATTCACCTAACTATTCAATGCTCTCCAAACTTCTATGTCTTGTGTTTCCCAAGGCCATTCCTATAACCTGGAAAATCCAGCTGTGTCTGTCAAGCCATCCACCCTCACAGAAGCAGATCAAATTCCTGTTCTGGCACAAATTCAAATGATCACACTATCTGGAATGGTTGAGTGAACTCTGGATAGCCACACAAGTTTCTTGGACCAAGGTCCATACAGAATGGACTCTGTGTATATGATATGCACAGGGCTCAGAGGTCAGATCCTGGCCATACACTGGGCAAACACGAGAAGGTGGTTTAAAGCTGGGTCTCTAAACCAAGAAAGTTAAACTAAGAGCAAAGACAACAACAACAACAACAAAATCGCATCTCCACAAAGAAAACAGATGGTGCGAAGAGACAGGAAGCTAATGAACAGTTTCATGCTGGCATGCGTACCAGCTGAACTGAATCTTGGGGTTGGAATCTCCTGCTTCTTCCTCTGAGTCTCAACACTGATCACACTGCTCAGCAAACCTGGCATCACTATACTAGCTCCTTACATGCTCCACCTCCCTGGCACATGCTGAACTCCTAGATGACTAGCATTGTTCCTTCCACACAGTAGAAGGCAAAGTGTCTTTCAAAAATAAAGTTTAATGGCTGTGGATTGAGTTGGTGGATGGAGCATATGACATGACTGAGCATGAGGTAGGGGTCTATGTACTCTAGCATAGTCAAACACTGTGGGAGATAGTCATGGATTGCAGCTAGAAGGGAAAAATAACTGATGTTCACATTGTAGCACAATAGGAAAGTCATTGACAATACTTAATTGCAGATTTCAATAGGCAGTATAGAGGCTTCTTAAGGTTTCCAACACAAAGTGACATGTTTGAAATGATGGTTTTGTCAATTAAGTTGATATAATCATTATACTACATATATATATATATATATAGATATAGATATATATATATATGTTACTTTACTCTGTACCCTGGAATGTTATGTGTCAATGAACAACTTTAGCAATAGTTTTATAAAAATGACATGGGAACAAAAGGAATATGCACAGATTCTTTGACCACAGCATCACCATATAAGCCACCAGTAGCCCTCTGTTTATACAGTTTGAATATGATATAACCCCCCCCAAGAGGCTCAAATTTTAAAGACTTGGTTCCCCTATGGTAGTTTATTTGGGAAGGTTCTGAAAAGTTTAAGAGGTATACCTAGATAGAGGGTTTCAGTGAGTGGGAGGAGGTCCTTTGGGGTGACTTATCTGTGACCCCTTCCTCTCTGCTTTTCTATAGCTCTCCTCTGTCAAGTATTCCCATTGTGATGTTCTGCCCAAGTGCATGGGGTTCAAGCAATTATAGATCAAACCATCCAAATTTATGATCCTAAACAAATGTTCATCCTTTAAGCTATTCTCTCAGATATTTTGGTTGTACAATTGCAAAAGCTAACAAACTAGCATATTTAGTCAACTAATAGGCTCTGTGGTTAATTTACTCATCCACCACTCCCAACCTGAACTCAAGCCCTGTGAAGGTTTAGCAGAACTGGAACCAGAATATCCTAGGCTTCATGGTCTGCCTCTAGAAGTCTCAGCTGTTTCCTGGAGATGCTGCTCACAGGCATACCAGCCTTCCCACCTGTAAACTAGAACAATCACTTACTATGGAGCTTCTTTATGAGTCTCTATTTAAGAAAAGAACATTGTATCTAGGAGATACAGAGACACTAACACTATTTTTGGAATCCTAAGTGTCTCCCTTTAACAATGACACATTTTTCCTTCACCCAATAAAATTTCTATAACTAATTCATCTTCTATAAGAAAGATGAGGGATAGGGAGATGGCTCAGTTGGTAAAATTCTTGCTATGCAAACATGACAACAGAAGTTTAGATCCTCGCTACCCATATTTAAAAACAAAAACAAAAAGCCAGATATAATGGGGTGTATCTGCAACTACAGTGCTACGAGGCAGAGACAGGCAGATCCCCAAGGCTTACTGTATAGCCAATCTAGCAAAATCTATGATCTCCAAGTTCAGTTGAGACCATGTCTCAAAATATAATGTGGGAAAGAGATTATGGTAGATGCTTGATTGACCTGGCATTTATGCATGTGTACACAGGTACACAAGCACTGTTTATTCAAATGTTCACACACACACACACACACACACACACACAAATGTAGACTCAAGAGATGGCTCAGTTAGTAAAAATACAAAGACAAGTTTTATCCTCAGCACCCACGAAAATCAAACCAACCAACCAAATAAAAGCTAGACATGGTACTTTCTACTATAATTACAGTGCGTAGGAGACAGAAACCTGAATCTGGGGCTTACTGGTCAGCCATTCTAGTATCTTTGGTGAGCTTCAGACTAGTGAGAAACCTTCTCTCCAAAAAGGTAGACAGCACCTGAGGAATGACGGCTGAAGTTGTCCTCTGGCTTCCATACTTTGGGCAAACTTATGCTCATGTATGCATATGAATATGTGCATGTACACACACACACACACACACACACACACACCAATTTGAAAAACCTCGTTCTCTCAGATCGGAAGCATCCATTATCTAATGCCTCAACCACAGAACAAATGAGTGCCAAGATCCTGACCTTCTGAGTCCTCATGTTCTTGGTCCTAAATAATAAGACCAAAAAGGGACTGTTAAAAGCTGAGCCACTTGGGGCAAGAACAGCATCCCAGTTTTGCTATCGGTTGAACAGTGAATATTTATGCAGAAAGAATGGGACAAGAAAGGATGCTTTTTCTTAGTTCTTTAGAGCCTCTTAAATCCCCAGCTTGTGTGGGAAAGGGGTAAGGGTTGAGTCATCCTAACAAAGTTCTGGTACCCAAATACACAAGTCCTACCCAAGACAGGAGATATGTGGGGTCCCTGGTTGGTTGATTTTCTGGGAGGTTTCCCCATACAATCCAGGCAACTTGGAGCCAGCATATCTGTCACCATAAAACACTAACAGGAGGCCAGCCCTACTGCAGTGTTGACCTTATCTGAAAGGCCTTATGTGATCAGAGGAGACTTGGCAACCTCCACCGACTGCTGGGAGGAGAAGGCTGTAGTGCCGACGGCTGCGGCGCTGATGTCCGCTGCCCCAGATCTTTTCAACTCAGCCAAATGAAGGCGAAGCAAACAGGGTGTCAATGTGATGACTGAGAGAACACAAACCAGAGACAGCCCCGCCAAGTTAAGTACATTCAAAGGAGAAATATTTATATTTTACATTTTAAATAGTCCCCGAGGGACATGCAATATGTTTCTCATCTTACTTGTGTTTAAGAACGTACCGTGCTTGAAAAGCTAAGCAGGCCCCCAAGCTGTGTATTCAAGTGATAGAGAACTTCTTATCAGATAGATCAAAATAACAAACTATGAACACAAACACACATTCTGTGCAAATGTACAACATGCAGGTTTTTTTTTCAGGAAAAGGGGAAAGGACAGTCCTAATGATGTGAGCACATTCTGTCATAAGATCTGGTCCTCTGGACACAAGAGACTAAAAGGTGCCATGTGTGCTGAGTTTCTCCTGAGTACTTATGTAACAGAAATACATACTCTCTGGAATGTGGTTCCTCCTAGAGGAAGATGTCTCCTCGAGAAAGGTACAGATCTTTGCAAAGTGAGAATCAGAAACATTTTAGAAAACTCCCAGAAGATGCATAAATCTGGGTGATCGAAAACTCTCAGTGGGAATAGAGATGGCATCATTGTAACACAGTTAGGGAGAGAGAGGATAATCATTTTTTAAGATCCCTAAATGATCAGAAAGAGGACCATGTAGTTGTATTCATCTCAGTAGAAACCCAGGCTGATGAACAGACAGAACGGGATGGTAGAGGGTAGAAAAGCACTGTACAGAGAAATGAGGAAAGAGGTTAAAAGGTAGGACACTTCAGCAGCTGAGTCACAGTCCCCATTTCCATCAAGGGTGATAACATATGGAAAAATACCAGGCTAGGTTAGGAATCAGGCTACTATGTTCTATCCCCATGACTTTGGCTAACTTAACCCATATGAGCTACTTCCTCCTGCTGAAGAATGGGGTAAAATGGACTCTCCTCTGACCATTTTAGTAAATACATACAGCTAGTGCTATGTGGCAGAAACTGTTCTAGGTAATAACTATTTAGACATTGATTTTTGCAATGGCACTTCCAAGGGTTAGAATGTATCATGTACTCATATGGCAAGGGCCATGTTAACTTCTATTAGCCTATAGACATAACATGTTTCCCAAAAGTTCGTGAGTTGAAGACCTGGTTCCAAGTACAGAGTTCAGAAACAGCACACTGGGGACTGACAGGATCATAAGGGTTCTAGCCTAATCAATGAACTAACAGAGTGATAGATTCATAATTCAATGAGGTTATTTTGTTGGTGATAGAAAATAGGAGTAGAGTCTAGTTGAAGAGAGTTGGTCATTGGGGGCTTGCAGTGAGGAGAGTACCTATCTCTTAGCCCCTTTCCTTGTTCTTTCTTATTCCTAGCTACATCCCAGTGAGAAGTTCTCTATTGCCACAGATTTCTACTATACTCTACCTTCTCATACCCATGTGATTGAACCAGCCATGGATTGAACCCTCTGAATCTGTGGGTCGAAATAAATATTTCTTCCTTGAAGTTGCTCTTCAAATTATTTTGTTACAGCCATGCTAAACTGACTGACACATGTCCCTTGCATATATGAATATTTCAAATTAGAAAGTTTTATACCCAAGATGATTAGTGATACACAGAGAACTTAAATATTTGCCCAAATTAACACACACCATGTCAGAGGTATACTTCAAAACTCATATTACCTCATTACTTCAGTCTCTGAAGGTTGGAACTGATGAATGAGCTATAGTTCTGGTGAATAGCTACAGTTTCTGTTTGACTTAATATGGTTGTGTACAAAAAAAAAAACCTCTTAAGTAGAAAATAGTGTAAATTGGCATTAGATCTAATGTACCTCATCTATCAAATATCATAAATCAACCAGCTCTTCCTTAATCCACTGGTATTACCCTTTAGATGGAATGCTTACATCAGCCTGTGGGTGGGCAAACCCATATGGTGTAAACCCTATTTTATGTTACAGTGTGGAGCAACTTTATTGAAAGCCCATATTAATAAAATGCTGGCAACTGGGGGGGGGTTCAGTTGTTCAGTGTGTTCACTGTCTAAAGCTTGACACATGGTAGTACAAAGAAGGTATGATGGAGGTCCTGGTATAAGATGGACCTATTATATTTGGTGAGACCTACTGAGTTTAGAGAACTTCCCGAAGTTCTCTGTGCCTAAAGCGTGACAGAAAAGGAGACACACACACCCCCTCAGCAAATACACAGAGGTGAGAAGCAGCAGATGTGCACAGGAAACACAAAGGCATGCAGTTCTGTGGGAGCACAAAACACAAGGAAGATGATGGAAAACACAACAGGGGGATTTGGAAGGTTACTCTCATGCAGTCTTGATTTCCTCTCACTCAGCAAGGGTGTGTCTGGAAGGCAAGAAGGAGAAACAAAATGCTTTGATTAGAATTCCAGACCTGGTTTGTTTAATAGATTGTCTTAACTTTGAATGTACTACCAAGATGACAAAGTTGTATGGGAGATGGCATGTTTACATGAAAATGTTAAGTCTAAGGTGAAGACAAGTAAGGGTTAACTTTGAAATCCCTGCTGAGTGCTCAGACAGCGGTGTGAATATTTGAGAAGAGTACACTCAAATACAGTTGGCAAACCCCAACAGCTCCAAAAATGTGTGGGAAAATGCTTCCCTTTCCTGAACTGTATGTAGAACAAAGTTTGTGTCTCTGTAGGGCAAATACATTTTCCTCCTCTAGTTTGCCTTTGCAAGGGTATCTATTCCTAGACTTTTGGTATCTTAGAAATTTCCCATCTCTCTCTCTCTCTCTCTCTCTCTCTCTCTCTCTCTCTCTCTCTCTCTCTCTCCCTTTCTCCCTCTCTCCCTTCGCACTTCCCTCCCTCCTTCCCTTTCTCTCCTTAGTAGTTTCTCCCCACCTAGGGGACCACTAATGCTAAAACAGCTTATACCCCTCTAGGAGGCAGATGCAAACTGTCTTCTTCCAAGTGTAATTTCTCTTTCTCCTTTGCTCTTATCTGGTATCAGATGAGAGATATTTGGGACAACAGAATCACAGAGTCACTGCCATGTCCTAACTGTATGGTCCTTGGAAAGTTTCTGAATTGTTCTCATTAAGCTGTCCATTTTGAAGGTATTTTGTGTGGAGCATAAGAAACCAATTTGATTCAAAAGATAGGGCACTTAATGAGCACCTTACGAATATTCAATAAACTGGCTTCCTAGTATTATTATTTAAACCCAACTTCTACATTTGGCTTTGCACACACTTCTTTGCAAAAACACCAGAAAGAGCATTCTGTGTGGTCTCTTCAAATGATTTTATCAACATTAATCCGCACTTTATTTATTGAGAAGGAGCTTACCACTTGAACCCAGAGCTCAATGATTTGGTTATTTCTGTAGTTGGAGTCAGCCTATCCAATGTATCTCTTGGCTCTGTCTTCTGAGTACTTGGATGACATGTGGACCTCTGCATTCACCTGCCTTTAGATAGGTGCTGAAGATCTGATCTGAACTCAGTTTGTCATACATGTACAGCAAGTGTTTTATCAACTAACCTATTTCTGCAGCTCTGATAGCTCATTCATTCATACTGTTAAAGAATATTCAATTAGATGATCAATTCAGTATCTACTCATTCACTTGCCTACCAACAACATCTCTCTCCTCTTAGGCTGTTATTATTGGTAAACAATAATAACATGGATATAACCTCTTGTATATGCATTTTTATTTAGGTGTGAGCTTGGCAAGGCGTTTGAGTAGATACCAAGGGTCCATTAGAAATACAAATACACAAGAATGACTCCACTACACTGTCATCCACATCCCTTCTCTACATTTTTCATTTGCTGATGGAGATTCAAGTTTCTGGCCTACAGCCATTTCATTCTGAAAATCTCTTTGGAAGATTTCTCACAAGAATAGTCCATGGAGAATGAATTCTCTCAATGCCTGTTTTGGGAATTTTCCTTTCTCCTTTACTTCTGAGGATAGTTTCATTGGATGAAGTAGTATATGTTGAGGGTTATTGAGTTCTTTAAAACATAATATGCAACATAGGACATGGTGGTCCTTGCCTTTATAAGCAGATGTCTGTGAGTTCAAGATCACCCTGGTCTACACAGAGAGGTCTAGGCCTATCAGGCCTATAAAGAAATCTTGTGTCAATAAGATAAAATAATACAATATTTTGTTTTATTCTTTCTCTCTCCTTTGTCAACACTAGGGGTTGAACCTGGGGTCTCATACATTCTAAGTACTCCACATCTGAACTAAGGCCTGACACGTAAATTTTCTCACATGAAATCTGATAATAATTCTTATTCTATTATTTTTGTTGTTCCTATATAGATTTCTTTTAAACTTTGACTCTGGCATTTTTTTTGTCTCTTGTCTTCTGCAGCTTGAATATGTCCCAGTGAAGATTATTATATCATTATTCATATCATTCGATGCTCTCTAAGCTTCCTGAGTACATGGCTTGGCGTGTTATCATTTCTAAATCATCATTTCAAACCCCTCTGTATTCCTTCTCATTCTCTCCTCCCCCATATCATCTGATTTTACAAGTATGCTGTATCTTCCCTAACTGATCCACAGCTCTGGAACATTCTGTTCTGTGTTTTCACGTTTTCTCCGGATTCAGGTCTGGATGCTTTCTGAGACATTCCTTCAGGTTGATTGATTCTTTAATTGTTGGACATGTTTCTTAAATTAAAGAACCACCCAAAGTATTCTTCACATTTTTGATTTCTCTCTTAAGAATTTATAGGCTACCCCCACCTTTTCTATTTTTAGAAAGAAACTCTTACTGTTTTACTACTATGTAAAGCAGGCTGGACTTGAACTCATGGTGATCTTTCTATTTGGCCTTTCTTAGTGCTAGTAATATCCACGGAATTTGATCTATGTATACACAGCTATTTATTCTTCATGGTATCCTTCTGCTTACATTATTCTTGTCTGCTTTAAAAGATGGTCCATTTTTCCATCATAAGCTTTATCATATTAATCGCACCAATTTACATCCCTAGACCAATAACTCTAACACCTCTCTCCATCCTGAGCTGTACTTGCACTGTCTTTTTACCTATGTTCTCTTGTCTTTTGGACTGCCTTGTAATTTTGTAATGAGACCCAACATGACGTGCTGGATAAAAAGAAGTGATCTGAATAGGCCTTTAACAGCGTTTTATGGTTATCTGGCCAGGAACAGGGTTTGTGTACTCTAGCCAGAGCATTTCCCCTGTGGTTCTTTTCTCCCATATTCTGTCTTTCCCTGGAGATTCTTCTGAATTGTAAGATTTTTCAGTTTCATTCCCTTCTGATTCTACAGGTAGTGCATTCTGCTATACTGTGTAAGAAAGAAGGGTTAATCTCATGATTAAATCTAAATCTTTAAACCTGGGGTCTTGACCATTATAACTACATCTCTGTTTTGTTTATTTTTGTCTTATTGTATGTTTATTAAAACACACACACACACACACCACTTTAGCACAATTAGGAAGAAGTTTAATATGAAAAAAAGAGAGAAGCAACAGGAATTTACAAATTTGCAATGTGGCTATGCAGCATGTGGGGAAGGTCTTGTAGGACAGATAATCCATCTTGGGGACATGAACACCGGGATGGGCATATTGAATAAATCCTTTTAAAGATGTGGTAGTGTATGAGAGGGGCCAGGGTAAGACTACTCCTGCTTTAGGGTCATCTCTTGGTCTCTCAGAAGTTCTCCTACATTTCATTTGCATTTTAAATAGTATATGATAACTTAAAGCTTATTTCCCAACACTAAAGGACATTTGCTTGGAGTATGTTCAGCCTCTGCAGTCCAGGGTACCCTTCCTAGGAGTGCAAGCTGTTTGTAATCTCAGCTGGAGATTACAGCTGCCTTATTTAAATAGACCAGGGCTCCATCAAGACATTGCTCTACTTTCCAGTTTCTTTGGGGGTGGGGGAGCAGAGGTTCAGGTAAGCTACCATTTTGTTTTCCTTGAATCTATTCAAGTCATGACAACAGCCTTGACCTCAGACAGGTCCTTCTCAGCTGGGTTCCATTCTCATTCTCAGAAGGTAACTGCAGAGGAGTAATAGATTTTGCTTATCCATGAAAGAGAAAGAATAAGTGCAGAGGACTCACGCTGAGTGTACGTATTAGAGGGATAGCGCTTAGTGGGAGGGTATGCAGGGTAGGGCATGCCAAAGGGGGCTCCATCCCTCAGTCTCTAGATATGAGCCAAGGTGAAGTACACTGGCTCACATAAACATACAAACAGACACACACACACACACACAGAGAGAGAGAGAGAGAGAGAGAGAGAGAGAGAGAGAGAGGGTATTGGCTCTCTGGGGAAGCTAGCTTGGAGGCTTTAAAGAGAATTATAGGTGGACAGCTTTTAATATGTTTTCTTCAGCCCCGAGGATTGAACTTACAGCCTTCTACATGCTAAGCAAGCAAGCTCTCTACTGTAATGCCTCAAGCCCAGGGGCACAATATATTTTTTTAAAAAAGGCTCAATCCCCACTCCACAGCAATAAAAAGCATTATTCTTGATGAAGAATACAGAACTGAGAAAGATTTGAATATACCAGAAAACGAAAATAGCAAGGAGAGGTGTTTAATATTTTTAATCATTATTCATATTTTCAGGCTCTGTGCTAAGTGTTTCACAAGCAGTATTCCCTACTGATACCACCACAACCTTATTTTAATGGGCAAAAAGGAATCGTCATTCCCAGAAGTCTGACTCGGGTTTGAACCTAGGTCTCACTTTGGTAGCTGAATTCTTAATGACCCAACTGATGGGCCCAGATTAACCTTAATGATGACCATCTTAAGATGATGGCCTTTATCTCCAAGTCAAAGTGGAAAGAACACTGTCAATGGGCCTTGTCTTGAGAAATGAGTCTCAAAAAGAGATTCAAAGTCTCACCTGTAATGCCAGGTTCTGGGAAAGGGCAGAGTAGTTGGTAGTGGGTACAGTTCATAGACATATTTACCTAAGAGTCTAGGTCGACTTGCCCTTCAGTTGTGAAGCCATTTCCCCAGACTTTGCAAAGCCACACATGAGCCAATTCCTCTGTCTCTAAAAAGGGACCTGTCAGTAGGTGATAGATGCTTAAATAAGACAGATACATATTCCACTCTTTGATTTTACCCCAGCAACATTTCCAGTTCAGTAGAAGAATAAGAATAGAAATAGGAGGAGGAATTGGAAGAGGAGGAAGAGGAGGAGGAGGAGGAGGAGGAGGCAGAAGTGATGGTGGTGGTAGAGAACAAGGAGGAGAAGGAAGAAGAAAGAAGAAGAGGAGGAGGAAACAAATAAATCACCGAGCAGACATACAGTAGAGACCTCAATTGAGTCTTAGGAAACACACCTGCTCCAAAAATTGAAAAATCTGATTTTAAGGAAAATATAATTTAGCCTAAAAAAAAATTGAAAAACTTGATTTTAAGGAAAATATAATTTAGCCTAAAAGAAAAACACTGTCACCCTACCCACATTTAGACTCAGTTCATTTTCAGAGGGCACAGAACTGTCATCATATTTTTATTATTATCACTCAACCGTGAGGAATAGAAACATTTTAGAAAAATGTGTATGTGAGTGTGTGTGTGTGTGTGTGTATCAGTAAGCATATATGTAAAGAATGTTGGTACACACTTGCTTGCCACAGTATACATGTGGAGACCAGAGAACAAATTTTGAAAATTAGTTCTCTCCTTCCGCTCTGCTTTGAGGCCAGGTCTCACTTGCCTGTCATTCTAGACTAGGTGACCCACGAATGCTAAATCAGTTCTCTTGTCTCTGCCTCCCATCTTGCAGCATGGGGACTGGGGTTACAGATGCATGCCAGCGTATCTTGCTTTCTGTGTGTGAACTGGGATCCAACTCAGGTTATCAGGCTCACACGGCATGCGCTTTTAGACTGCGTCATCTCCCTGGCCCTGCTTAGTAAGTCTAAGATTATTTATGGTATGCTGCCTGGAACACAATTTTGATTATCAACAAATCAATGATAAGGTGAAGAAGAGGAATGGGGAACCTAAAAAGGTCCCTCAGAAGCTACTATATCCTACTATCCTAAGGATGACATCTGAGTGACTCCGTCTCTGCTTTCAATCAGGGAACACTAGTGATAAGCTTGCAAAGTACTCAGAATGTGTCCTTCTGATAGCTGGCTTTGTTCAACTCCCACTGCACCCTATCCACAACTCTACCGGTATCAAGATCACTCTAAGCTGAAGGGCATAGAGTCAGTCACTCACATCTCAAATTTTAATTTAGCTTGTCTAACCTTGAACCAGAAGCATAGTCACCCATCACAGCTGTTCCAATTAAGCTAGCAAAAGTGAAGGCTCGATGACAAAATCAGAACCTGGGCACTGCAACATGTACACAGTATCTGGTACTTCTTGTTTGCAACCTCTACCCCAGGATGGCCTGTACAAAGGAATGCTTGTTCAATTTAGTTTCCTCACTCAAACCAGAAAGCTGAGGCTTTATTTGTCAGGTCTAGTTCTCTCTTTGAAAAATATCCAAGTACAGAAGTATTAACCAACTTAGTCAAAAACACACAGCTCTTGGGTAATAGACCTGTACTCTGTTCTGTCTCAGAGCCAGATCTGTCTGATTTTTTCACCAGTAGTGTACAGAGTCTGGCCATAGCCAGCATCTTTAACAATACCTGGAAGTTCTAAGTCAAGCTCTCGGGACTCTCTGAGACCCACAGAGTCAGAAGTTCTGAGAATAAAGTCAGCCACTTGTGTTCTCTATAGTTAAGTTGTTACCAGGGTACACTGAGTTCTTGTACACAATAGCCCAAAGTCTCTGATCTTGCAGCAATGACAGTTGAACAAGTCTACTTCATTTTGAAATCAAAGCAAAGTGGTTTTTAAAAGATTATGTTTGGGTTGGGGCATGACAAAGAACTTCTACCAGTTGGTGAGTAAGAGGTAGGAGATATATATGAGTCACAGTTAGAACAAAATAATTTTTTACCTTGTCAAGGTTCACCATTGGCAACTAAGAGAAATAGCAGGTGTCTACATTCTAAGGGACGAAATAACTGAAGCGTAGATTGTTTTCTATTTTAATAATTTTGTGTTATCAGTCGTTTGTTGTTCATGAATTTACCTACTGCTATCCCCTTTAAAGTGACCTCAGAAATAATGAAAACATGATTCATCAGTGAGATTACACACATACCCACACACACATACACACACACACACACACACACACACACACACACACCACCTTTCTGTAATCTGTGAGAGCTGAGTCATTGGTTTTCTGACTGATTCTGTTACCTTATCAATTTGGGAACTTTGCCTTTTGTTTCCAATTCTTTTTGCCTACCACAGATATGTGCTGACTTTGACAGGAGGACAGATGGATATTCTGCTGTATCTTTTGGACCTCCTAAGTTGATTATTTACAAACACTGATGACCGATGGCTTGATTCTTCCAGCTGACCATGTTGTACTAGCTTGTAAGAGCTTGTAAGAGAGGATTTGTTCAGAAAGGTAATTGAAACTAGCCTTTATTGCATTTCTACAATTCTATTTGCTTATGCTTTATAAATCACATAGAAAACAAATATACTATTAACAATTTAAAAACCAACAAAAGTGGCTGTTTCAAATATAAATAATGAACATTCTTTTGTAGGGAAATAATATTTTTGCAGCTGACTAGAATTCAAGATTTTCTAACACTAAACATTATTGTGGTGTATCACTGTATCAGAAACAAAAATAAAGATTTTAATGCAGGACAGACTCACTTTTATATATTTCTAAAAAACAATTACAATACAGAATTAATAAGTTAAGATAAATGACACATTCTTTGCCTCAAATGTAAATACCAAATGTAATGATTAGCATAGAGAACATGGAAGATACAAGACATAAGCAGATAAATTAGTTTGGATGGCATTAGTGATTCTTAACTTATATTTTAATATTCTGTTCATATACAGCTAAGAGCAAAAGAGAAAACCAGCCAAGGACCAATCCAACATTCTGCAGGAGAAACGTCATCCAGGGTCGTTGTGTCTGCACATGAGTCATTTCAGGAAGCTAAAAAAAGAACAAGAAACCAGAATAAGATCCAGATATATTCAACTGCCGAGAAAAGCTTTGTGGGAAAGCATGAGTGATTCTGTTATTTAGAACTTAATACCCTTCAGCATTCCCCAAATAGTCACTCAGTGTTTAGTACCTATTCTTGACTTGAGTTTGAAATGTAAGCTAACTGAAGCCACTTGCCGGTGGTGGGAAGGACTCTCGCATTGGCTGACATCTGAAAATGACACAGCTGTCAACAGAAGCCAGTTTTCCCTTTATTTTCAGGATTTGTTTAAATGTGAAATAGATAAGACATGAAAGGTACAGTTTTCAATTGTTCCATTAGGCTTATGAAACAACTAAACATATGAACTTTTGCAAAGCACTTGTGTTTATTTCCTGTCCAAGAGAAGACCAAGGTCCCCATGACATTTAGAACAACAAAGAAATCATTTCCTAGGACTGCGTTTTATTCTCAATGAGACAAGTGGATATAACTTCTTGTCTATCAAATGTCATAGCACCATTTGGAAAGAAAGGTGCATCTGGGATGCTATAGGGAAATATCCAGAGTTGTTGGACTATATATTAGTTCAAATTTCTCACCCTCACATGACCGTAGAGAATGTCGTGGCATGATTGTTTCCTTTGGAATGGGTAGAGACTCAGTGTGGCCTGGAGATCTAACTTAATGTTGGCATTACTGAGAGCCTGTTGGATGCTCACCTGTGTCTTTGGTTTTCACTAGATGGCAATTATACTAGATGTCATGGGTGTATCACCCCCTGTGATGACAATCAGAAATAGATAATGACTTTTTCTAGTGTCTTGGTGATAAGTTTATATCTAGATTATATTAAAGTTTATGTGTGTAGTACACAATATTTATTCTTAGGAGCTTAGGTTTGGTGCTATCCTTAAAGAATCAGCGATATGAACTGAACTTACCCAATATCTTTGAATGTCGATAATTTTAAACAATTTTTGATGGTTAGCTCTAATGATAGGCAACCTAATTATATTGCCATTATATGTCCATGGTCACTTAATGGATCACATCTTGAATAAACTCATTGCCAAGTGCTGAGCTAAGATTCCCTCTCTTCCTTAGTTTACAAATACGATAATGATCATTTGCTTGAATGTGGCTGGATTAACAGTATGCTGCAGCTACAGATGCACATTCCTGCCACCTCAGCACTTGGGAAGTAGAGCAAGAAGAATCAGAAGTTATCTTCAACTAGATGGAAATTTTAAGGCCAGCATGGGATACGTGAGACTCTGTCACAAAAACTGAAAGTCACCAAAAACTTAAACAATAGTCTAATTTTGGACTGTTCTTCTCAACCTATGCCTATAGAGCTGCTGTCTACTTACAGTGTCTAGCAAATGACAGACAGGAACATACCTGTTTGTAAGAGCTACAGAACCTCCACCAGTGAGAAAATTGTCAATCCTCTATTATATGCAGATGGCACCATGTTCAAGAAAATACCGCAGACACTTGATGCAGCACAAATAGTGACAACGTTCACATTGAATATACTTTTAGAACACTTAAGTGACAAAATCTGTTGTGCATTCTATTTGCTTTTCATATAACCTGATTTACACACCCTTCATTATTTTTCCTCTGTCTCCCTTAATCTGTGTCTCCTCATAATCCTGCAAGAGATTTAAAAAAGCTTAGTTTATAGCTTCAGTTATGTGGAAACAATGTCTCTGGGCAGATAATAGCTCATCCATAGCTATACAGATGTGATACTAGATCCAGGGCCAGTACCAAATCAGCTAACTCAGAGGCACGAAGGCTAACTCTAATTGAAATTCATCCTTGGCTGCTACGAAAATACCTTCCTACTTCATTATAAAAATGCAAAATCATTATGTTAAAAGGTGTTCATTACATAGAAAACGTTCATTCTATAAAAAGAAAATGATAAAAAAAAAAACACAGGACAGAACACAAATATGGCAGCGTCTTTGCCACAAAGACAGCATGGCGATAAAGTTCTACGTTTCCAAGACGTATAATGTGAATTAAAAATCTACAGAGACAGACTGCCTTATGTTGTAGATGTGAACAAACAATGAAAATCACATTTCAAAAGGTTTTCGAGATTTGTAACCGTATATGGAAGTTTTAATTTTAATATAGGGGACCTGTCTGAATGTCCCCCGTCCACTACTAAAAGGATTTGGTAACACAACGCAGCAAGTTTGCTCCTGAGACAACACTTGGTTCTTTCAGCAAGAGTCACAACGTCTCTTAGACGCAGATCAATATCCGAGAGAGTATTTTGGAGAGTCTCCTTAAGAGGGACAAATATAAAATGCCAAGGGTCAAGCCGTATGTAATTATCACTTCTCAGCACTCAGAATCCACTCATAGTCTTCCCCATTTCAGTCACCAGCTTTTCAAAGAAATAACGGGAATTAATTCTCAGTGGCATACATTTCTCCCTGTTTTGAAAATTCTTAACAAGAATTGAAATGCACTCTTGTCACCCCAAGGCTTTCATTAAGAAAAATCTCTTTCCAGTACACGCCAATAGAATATCAACCATTTTGATCATGCTTTGCTATATAACACAAAATAAGAGGAAGTGAAACTATGCATAGGGTATACTATCACTGAGGTATAGAGGCAGGGAAATAATTTTAGCAAAACCACTTTCCCAGAGATGTGTTGAGAAAAAAGGTTCTTTACAGTTCTGCTCGCAACATTGAAGCCTTGAAGTAGAAAAGCAATTTAACTCTTTCACTACCATGTTTGGGGTTTATTAAGTTGCTTGATTCAAATCAGCATCTTATACCTAAAGGATTTTAATTTTCTGGGAAAAATCATCTTTACCTAAAGCAGTTCTTCTTTTTATGATCTATTTGACAATATTTAGAATCATCATGAAGACATACCCCAGGAGCATGTTTATGAAGGTCTTTCCACAAAATTCTAACCAAGAAGACATAATATGTATGTGGCAACATCATCCCATGATCTGAGACCCAGAACTGAATAAAAAGGAGGAAGTGATCTGAGAACCAGCATTCATTTCTTTCTGCTTCCTCAACGCAAACACAAGGTCCCCCATATTTCTGCCACCATGTCTTCTCCATATTATCAAAATTCCTCATATAAAATTCCAAAAAAGCTAGAAAATCTGTAGAAAGCTGATAACATCTATACAACTCTAAAGTTAAATCAAGCAAGAATAAGTAATTAAACTGGATATTTAACACGCATTAGTATTGGAGAAGTCTCCCAACAAAGACACTTGTAGAAACTGATGAATTCTACCACATTATAATAGAATATAATTTTGAGTATCCTTCAAAAATATTCCATAACTGATCTGAAAGCCTTCTCCCTGAAGACTAGCTCTCAAAGTACCCAAGGATGCTATGCAAACTACCAAGGGAGAAAAGCTATAGACAGTTGTGCAAAGCTCTGAAGCCCACCAACCACAACACCGTGGCAAGATATCTTCGGGGTCAACCAATAACTATCTAATTGGATTTAAGTCTCACTCAATTGGAGGGAATTCATGACTGATACTAAAAACCTAACTGATTACCTGTGTCTGGAGGTCACAAACATACTGCTGCCTCTTTCCTAAACCATTATAATTTCTAACTGCATTCCAAATTTTTATTCTTATGCCCAGAGATAAGAGTACCTCTCATTCCTCATCAAAGAAACTTGGCTGTCACAGAAATCCACAACTAAGTGCTGACAACAATAGACAGTTTTAGGTGTATCAACCTCAGCTGATAAATCTACAATACAATTCTGACACTTAAGGCTCAGGGAACTTGTGATAGAGGGGGCAAAAAGACTGTAAGAGTCAGAGAACCGTGTTGTCTATTGAAACATAACGTTATCTACAAATGACTAGGAAAGTTTCACTAATGAAATATCAAGTTTGTGGTCACATAAACAAGACCACTTCACAATAATATCATTGAAATGTCAACACAGATGGGAGGAATCTCACAGGGCCCCATCCATAAATGAAGAGCTATAGATAAGATGGCTGCTGAGAGATGGAGAAGCAATCTTCTTGAGGGACAAGTCCCCTTACAGATTATTCAATTCCAAGTGGTCAGCCCTAAGTACATACACATATGAGCAACATTAAATAGACCCAGCAGGACGTCTGAGTATGTGTGTTTATGTGTTTATATGTGTATGTGTGTGTGTATGTTTATACCAATAATCAAAGAAAAGTTCACAAATTCATGAAGAAGACATGAGAAGAGTTTGATAAGGGAGTGAGAGAAATAGAAATTATGTAAACAAAATAAATACTTAGAATTTTTAAAATTTTAATTAAGAGAAAGTCCCACACAATTGAAAATGAAGGAAGACTACCAATGTAATTCTATGAAATCTTACAATAATTTGTAAGTGATGAAAAAGAAACAGATCGAACATATAGATCAATTTTTCTGATGAGCATATGTTCAAAATTCTCAACAAAATAGTTGCAAGTCCAGTTTTACAGCACATAAAATAAAAACCATGATCAATTTATTTTCATTCCAAGGATGCAAGGATGTTCCAACATATGCAATTCTAATAAACATAAGATAGCACCTAAATATATTTAGGGATAGAAATAATGTGATTATCTCAAATATATGCAGAAAAGACATGTGACAAAGTTCAATATCCCTGTATGATGAAGCCACAAAGATACTAAGAATATGTGCTGGTTCTTTGTTTGTTTGTTTATTGTTAACTTGACACACAAGCTAAATTCACTAAAGTCATCTAGGAAAAGTGAGGAATTGCCTCCATGAAAATGGGCTATAGGCAAGTCAGTCAGATATTTTCTTGATTTCTGGGTAGCTGGTCCTGGATTATATAAAGAAGCAAACTGAGCAAGCCAGGGGAAGCAAGCCAGTAAGCAACATCTTTCCATGGTCTCTGCTTCTGTTCTTGCTTGAGTTCCTGTCCTGATTTCTCTTATAAAATGAACTATGACATGAAAGTTGTAAGTCAAATAAACTAATTTCTTCTCCAAGTTAGTTTTAGTCAGTACTTTATCATAGCAAAGAAAACCAGGATTGAATATATGGATCATACTTCAACATAATTTTTATATATGTTAAGTTTTTTCCAACATTATACTAGAAAAATGAAAGCATATATTTCAGTATCAAAAATGAGACAATGATATCTACTTTCTAGTCATCCAATATAATGTTTGAAGTTGTTGTACAAGCTAAAAAATACAAAATGTCACAAACAGGAAAAGAAGTTACAAAAATATACTGAAAGATGCTATAGTCCCCACTAGAAAACTCTCAGGCCTGATAAACACAATAAAGTAGTAAGTTACAAAATCTGCATATAAAAAATTATTAGCGTCTCCTAAAAACCAATAATAAACTAATGAGAAAGAAATCAGGAGAAGATTCTTATCGACAATAACTTTAAATTTAAACCTTAAATAAGCTGAAGTAAAGCGATAGAGGACCTCCACAATGAAAACCTTAAAAACAATGAAGAAATAAACTGAAGGAAATACTAGAAGGTCCCCTAAGCCAACACCTCCAAGAATTGTCAGAATGAATATTGTCTATATTATGAAAACTGATCTGCCCATGAAATTCAATCTCTGTAAAATTTCCAATAACTTTTTTATAGAACTTTGAAAAAAGATAAAATTCACATGAATGTACAAGACACTTATGGTCAGTGTGAAGCAGAAAGAGCAGTGTGAAGGTTATACAATACTTAATTACAAAGTATTCCATAGACCTATAGTAACAGAAGAACAGGTTACTGTAGCAGGATGGTTTCCTGCTGCTGCTACATTGTTTACAGTGGAGCTGATGGGGGAGGAGCTAATGTGGGAGGAGCGAAGAGAGACAAGGAGAGGAAGGGAGGAGAGGAGCAGAAGAGAAGATGGCTGCGGATATCTGTGAGTCTTTAGCAGTCTCAGGTAGCTATTCATATCTAGGTTAGTTAATTGGGTTAACAATTCTGAGTGGGTGAGCATCTTGTTAATTGAGCATTTCAAAATATATAAAGTCTTTGGATAATAATTAAGCTTTAGAGTTTCATTCAACGGGGTATCACATGGATGGCGGGATGGTCTGGGCTCAGCCGAGCATTCTGGACAGCATGGTGGGTTGGCAGAGCCACCTTGCTGGCGTCTCACGGGTCTAGTTGTGGGCGTGTAGTGGCCTCTGGTAGCTTCCAGCTGTGGCATGCGTGCTTGGCTTCTGGCCACGGAACATGGCGGCCTGAGCTAAGCAGAGCCACACCACTGCCAGGATAGACAGCCCGCGCCGGGTTTTTTAAAAATGTTATCTGCAACATGTTACTGGCAATATATATATATATATATATATATATATATATATATATATATATATGAAAGAAAATAGAAGTTCCAGAAATAAACTCACATAATTTCCACAAAGGTGCCAAAAACACACATTGAAACAAAGATGGCCTCTTTAGTAAATGGTGCCTGGAAAATCTTATCCACCTGGAGAAGAATGAAACTAGGTTCTTATCTATCACTGTGTAAAAAGAACCTATTCAAAATGGATTAAAGACCTGGGTGTAATTGTGAAGACAAAAATACATCAGAATACAAGTGTCAATAAAGACTTATTGAAAGGGCTCCAATAATCCAGGGACAAGGGCAACAAGCTTTGTGATTGTGTGTGTGTGTGTGTGTGTGTGTGTGTGTGTGTGAAATTACAAGCTTCTGTATAGCAAAAAAAGCTAGCTGTGGAGAAACAGCCAAGAGTATGGGAAGAAGTCTTTGCCAACCATACATGCTGATGGGGGATGAGTGGCCAAATCTACAAAGAACTCAGTGGGTGACAGAACTTGCTGAATAAGGATGAACATCTGGGTTTCAGTTTCCAGCACCTACATTAAAACAAAACCAGACGTGGCTGCACACATACAACCTTAGCACTGTGTGGACCTGCCAGCCAAGCTCTAGGTTCAGTGAAAGACTCTGTCTCCAGGAAATAACATACAGAGTGATAGAGCAGGACATGCAGTGTCTTCCTCTAGATATATGCACATGAATACACAGACACACATATGCAAATGTGTACACATCTCACACACATATACACACATAAGCATACACACAAAAACCCACATACATATGAAAAGAACTCAAAAGGTCCAAAATATATATATATATATATATATATATATATATATATATATATATATATTGGAGACTGAGTTTATTTCATGCTAAGTAGAACAGTAGGGGGTTGAGGATACGTCTCAGTGGATAACGTTTTTTTATGCAAGCATAAGGACCAGTTCAGATCCCTGAGCTTACATAAAACTGGGATAGGTGTTCCTACCATCTGTTATCTCAGCACTGAAGAAGCAAAGACTGGGGATTGGTTGGACCCTCCACAATTGGTACACTCTGGGTTCAAATAGAAACTCTACCCATGCAAAATAGAATATGGAGGAAATCATCAAACATCAATTCCATGTCTCCACAGGAATGTTTACACCATACACATATGCATCTATACACATATATACATAATACACATGCACTGTACACAAATACACATACAGGAAAGAAAAACCCAGTAATGATTCTGGTAAGGATACATGGAAAGGAACTGTTACATATTACTCTGGGAATGCAGCCTAACTCTGCTCCTCTGAAAATCAGTAGTGAGAGCAAGTGCCTTTATCCTCTGTTATGATGCTGACCACTATTTCGTGTCTGTTGTATTCCTAAATAAACTAAATGAGACCTGCTATGATGTCACAATACCACTCCAGGATCCGACTCAAAGGAATCTCAGCCAGCAGGGCACCAAGATAGACACACACTCACAATTGTTACAACACTATCCACAATAGCCTAGACAAGACATGGATCCTTCCTAGATGCCGCTGGGTTTCCCTTCCATAGAGGTCATCAGCCGCCTGCCCATGAGGGTAACGGGAGCAGAGTCAGGGGAAGAGCAGGGTTCAGACAGCCTTGACAGACAGAATGAATTCCAGGATGAGCTTCAGTGAGACAACTCAACTTTATTTGGAGTGAACAAGGGCTCTATGAGCCTTGGGGAGTGTGTGTGTGGGTTTCAGATTACATGCACATTATTGCTTGGGACTACAGTGCTGGGAATGTTTCATTTACATGAAGAGGAATTCCGGGAGCCTGCCAGCCTGGTATTGGGAGACAGGAAGTTGAACCTGGAATCTGGTCATAGGTGATATGACTTGCCTCAGAGGTTTTGAGGGTAATGGGCAGGAAGGGCTGATTGGTCAACACAGTAGATGTAATTATCATACACCTGGAAGGGCTGAGCAGGACTTACATGCTGAATCAGGAAGTGCTTGCAGGAGCTTTATACAGGGTCATCCTCTAGATAAAATCAGGCACCTGTGCATAGAGACACTCTCCAGACAAGTTCAGACAGAGAAGAGGTTATCCCCTGAAAAAGGGAGTCCTCCATTTTGCCCAGAGTTCAGAGAGTTTATCTAGACAAGGTGTATGGCGACCTTAATAGCAGGTCTTTCAAAGGATGCTCATCAATAGAATAAAAAGGATGTGAAGTATATATATTTGCTGAGGCATTGGGGAAAATAAAATCTTTTCATTGGCAGAAAAAGAGATGGACATGATGATCATGATATACAAAATAAGCAAGACTCAATATTATGTGTTTTCTATATTTGAAAACCAAAGAAAAAACTATTTGGGGCATAAAAAGAACTAACAGAGAGGGAACAAAGGAAGGTGACAGGAGGACGTATTAAAAAAGCACAGTGGTGTATATGATATGGTTGTTATGCTACAGCAGTGTATATGATATGGTTGTTATGCTACAGCGGTTTATATGATATGGTTGTTATGCTACAGTGATGTATGTGATGAGGTTGTTACACTACTGAAATTACTATAAATGCTAGAAGGAAGCAAATAACTTACTGTCAGGGTTTTCTGGTTCCTAGATTATTGAAAGAATATAGAATTTATCCTGGTGTCTTCGTATATAAAAAAATCAACCAAAACAAACAAGCAAAAAGAAAAGAGAGAAAAACCAAAAACAACAACTCTCAGCTCACAGCAAATGTCATGGGTCACCATTGACACAGAAACTGGAGCTGAGTGGATCAACTTATCAGGGCAGCCTGCATCAGGTCTCCTGACCTTCAAAGGTGAAATTCTGAAGTGTTCAAACTCCAGAGGCCTCATTCACAAGGTCCTCAAACTTTTCTGCGTTTTACTTGTAGAAGTCCTATCAGTCCTTAGAGCAGCAGGGAGCAAAATCTCTTGCTTCTGGCGAGGGTAAAGGAAGTGTAGTTACTGTTAAATAAGCCAAGTTTCCTGCTCTTTCTAATGAGGCCTGCCTACAGGGAGTAATTAAGAAGAGCCCGACTTGATTGGTTTTACTAGAGACCCTTAATTACCTACACCTGGCAAATGGGACCTGCCCAAGTCTAACCGCCCCTAGCCATTCTGCTCTATGTGGGCACAGGCGGAAACAAGACAAGCACAGTGAAACATCACAAGTGCAGACTAGGTCCACAGGACCACGTGGGGACCTCTCGACTTATCAACAGGATGGGGACACAGACCTGTTATCCTAGCACTCAAGAGGCTGGAGCAAAAGGACCGTAAATTTGAAGGATATATGAACCAAAGATTTTCAGGTAACAAGACGTCACTTTAAAAAATATATCAGGAACAAAACAAGGGTAGGGAAAATTACTAATAGGGCAAGGACACTTGCTGTCAGTCTGATGACCAGCGTTCGATTCCCCAGGACCTTCATGTGGCAGGCAAAAACTGACTCCCCGAAGTTCTCCTCTGACCTCAATGTGCACACTGGGGTATGTGTCACAAAATCAATAATAATAATAAAATAATAATAACAACAACAAACTAACCTGAATGTAGAACTCCTTTTTACCTTGCTTTTTACATTACTACAGGCCAACTTAGCTCAATTCCTTTTATCCAGAATATTAGGCCCAATTCTAAACAAAAGCAGGGTTAGTTCATAATACATCAAGAGATAATTGAAAGAGATAGCAGGAATGTTGGAATTACTAAACCAGAAAACGTCGACTATTTCAGTTAACAAGCTAAAGAAGTAAATGGGAAAGGGAAACAATGGATAAGTAGAGAGGGGGAAATTCAAAACAAAGTCACAAATATATATTGGAGATAAAGTACTGTAACAGAAAAGGGTGTGATCTGTGAGCTCAACAAGAGACCAGGCATGGCTGTAGAAAGAAAGTCTGAGTTTGAGGCAAACACACAAGAACCTTCAACAAGAGCAGGGAGCAAGGCCAAGAAGACACAGGATTCCTGACAATTTTAAGAAAACTACAAAAGCCATAATGAAGCTCGAGATGAATACTGCAGGATATCTGATCACCATGTGAACCCTGAGATTGTTTGCTGGAAAAAACTATTTCTAGTTGTGGTGTGGCATGACACTAGCACACGCTTTTAATCCAAGAGTGTTTTGTTTATTGTAAACAAGATTAAATAAAGTCAGCCATAGGTCAAGAGGCGGAGCAAGCAACTGGTTGACAGGAAGTGAACATAGGAAAAAAAAATCCATAGAGAGTGAGAAGAAGGATGGATAGAGAGGTGCACAGGGGGTAGAAAGGGTGGGTTTTTAAGGTAGAAGGGGGTTTTTAAGAGAGCAGAGAAGGAGAACAGGCTCTTTCTTTCTGGGACATCAATCAGTTGAGGAAAACTGTAAGCTGGGAGCCTTTCCTGACTCTAAGCTTCCCTCCAGCATCTGGCTCCTGAGTCTTTATTCGGTTAAACCAAATGATTGGGATTTTGTTCAGAAAACAATATGGGGAGACAATTCTATATATTAAAGAATTTCAATCAAGAATTTTCCCAAATAGATGTCAAGAGACTAAATATCCAGAGAATTCACAGACTACAAAGCAGTGTAAGTGCCAAAAATTCCTGTATCTTGATCAAGCATTTTCAAACTTCAGACAGTCTTGCAAGAAACCAGAATAAACTGCCTTACCTTAAAATAAATGAAAATAATAACTATATGGCATGAGACTACGGAAGACTACGGAAGCAGGGAGGTGGAGTGAAATACTCAACTAGTAAAGGAAAAAATACACAAGCAGAAGTCTACATATGGTATAACATTATCATTCTGGTGACATGGCTCAAGGTGAAGGGCTTGCTGAGCCAGAGTGAGAGCAGGAGTTCAGATTCACAACCCGCCTCCCCCTGCCATTTAAGAAGAAAGCCAGGTATTTCAAAGCTGTAACTCCAGTACTAGGGGATGAGACAGCCAATCTGCCAATCTATCCAAAAACATGAGCCCTAGGTTCAGTGAGAGGGCCATAGAGAAAGACACTCAATGATAACCTCTGGCCTCCAGATGTGCATGCACAGACAAGTGCAGCAGGACACACACACACACACACACACACACACATACACACAGAGTTGTATACACAGAGAAAAATAGAGAACATAAATGATCTCTCAGAAAATAAACTGGAGAAAAAAAATTAAGTATGCTGTTCTTTACTACCAGATAGCACTAACAAACATACTTTATGTCAAAAGATAAAAAATTCTCAATAAAAGGAAAAGAGTATGGGTCCGAAATGTCGGTCTATACATCTGTATATAGTTAAAGAATGAGTGAGTGAATTAAATTGCTTTTATTCTTATTATTGCCACAACAGCAGAGAGCTTTTAGAAAGTAGACTTGAAATTGTTGTAAATTTATTTTGCAACTTGAAGACAAGCACTAATAAAGGATTATCAGGACTGGAGGAACAGCTCAGTGGTTAAGCGCACTGGCTGCACTTCTAGAGGACCTGGGTTTGATTCCCAGCACCCACGTGGCAGCTCATAACTGATAAGTCACACCATTCCATGACTCTAGCCCTCTTCTAGTCTCCGTGAGCACCAGGCAGGCATACAATGCACAGATATACATATACAAAACACCCAAACACCCATACACAAAATCTTTTAAAATGCCATCAAAGAGTTAAAAAAAATAAAATGAATGCTAAACATCCTGCAAAGAAGAAAAAGCAGAATCATATAAAATGCTGTTTTATGAACACCCCCCCCC
Organism: Grammomys surdaster; assembly: GCF_004785775.1. Taxonomy (NCBI): domain Eukaryota; kingdom Metazoa; phylum Chordata; class Mammalia; order Rodentia; family Muridae; genus Grammomys; species Grammomys surdaster. The sequence goes on from NW_021604604.1 coordinate 7,684,466, forward strand.
CAAAAAAAAAAGGAAGGCAAAATGAGTGCAAGAGAAAAACAGCAACACAGAACAAATAAGAAGAGTAACATGGTAGAGACACAGTAGATGCTAAAACAAATATGTCTGCAATTACTACAACAGCGGTGGTCATAAGACACCTACTGAAAGACATTGTCAGAGTGGGTCAAAAAGCAAGAGTCAATGATTCAAGTCTAACAAGAAGCATGCTTTTACTATGCAGGAGTTTCGTGATTACGAGGGCAGGTATGAGAAAGATTCACCATGCAAATACTAAAGTGATCAGAGTAGCTGTATTAACTCTAGAGAGCACACTGCAAAACTAGGAAAGTTATCAGGACTAAAAGGAGCGTTGCATACGGTAAAATGTAGCACTCCAGCAAGACAAGATCTTTAGTTAGTGACGCAACACTGGGATAAAGTGAGACAAAATGATTAGAACCAAAAGGAGAAATACATTAATATGTGTTTGTGTGTGTGTGTGTGTGTGTGTGTGTGTGTGTGTGCTGTGTATGTGCCACATGTGGAGGTCAGGGGACAATTTGCAGTAGTTTGTTCTCTTCGTGTGGGTCCAGAGGTGTGAACTCAGGTTTTCATGCTTATAGGCTGGCACTTTACCCTCTGAACCGTCCCACCATCCCTGTTCTCATGTGCTATTTTAACTAAAGACCTTAACTCATCTCTGTGATGAAGACACTGGATTCAGTAGCAACAGCAGCAACTGAGTGTAACATACATCTATAGGCTCTTCCATCCTGGGAGACCAGATCACAAATCCTTCTATAGATCAAACAGAACACTCAGCAAGACAAATCATTTCAGGTTGTAACTTTAAGGACTACAAGCCACGTTGGATCTGCTCTTACAATTAAACTAGAAATGTATAACAAAGAGACTTCAAAAACAACCCAAAAGTTAATGAAAACTGTTAAGGATGGCTAAATTATTTTAAGTAAAAAAAAGATAAAATAAATTTTACCAAAATGTGTGGGGTGAAGGAAAAGCAGTAAAGAGAAATTCATAGTATGGAGTACACGTATTGGATAACAAGAAAAATTTAAACTGATATTCTAAACTTTGATCTTAGTCAACCAGGAAGAGAGAAAATTAAATCCTAAGTAACCAGAACAAAAACAATATTAGATTAAACAAATTAAAGACATTTAATGAAATCAGATAACACTGAATAAAATCTAATGCTTATAGTGAAAGACAAAAGACCCAGAATACCATCTTATTATTGAACAATAAGAGAAAATTTGGAAAGTTGTTACCCAGTGTTAAGACTTGGTATAAAACTTCAAAAGAGTCAGGGTAGCAGTGGCAAAGCAATAAATAAACTGACCCTCTGGAAGGGTTAGAAATAGACCCAGCTCAGAAAATAGTACTGAAGCAATGTAGCCGATGTAAAATATTAAGACCCTATAGCATCCTCAAAAATCATTTCAAAAGGGATCATATATTTAATATAAGCTCAAAGAACCCAATGATAATTTAGTTGTCCTTGTATATAGTAATCACTTCAGTGGAGGGACACCTTTGATGGGCACATATGTGTATATGTATGCTCTCCTCTCTGTGAATGTACAGAGACCAATGGTTGATGTTCACGTTATTTTTCAAGACAGGCTGTCTTACTAAACTGTGGCTAGCAAATCCAAGAGACCTATTTTTTTTCTGTACTATACCACCACTTGCCATTGTTGGGATCACATGGGATACATGACACAGCTCCTATGTTTCATAAGGGTACTGAGAGTCTGACATTTTACTGACTGAGTCTTCTTCCAAGCTCCAGTGAACCATCTTTTAGATGAAATTCTTGGTCCATTTTCTGTAACTAATGCAATACTGTTGAATGAGTTATTTCTATGGAAAAAGGGTTTATTTGACTTACAGTAGTTTAAGGTGTGATAGCTCTTTCTTGCTGCTACTAATTACCTGATAGAATGGTTAAATCAGGACAACAGCTCCAAATGCTGGAGCAAAAGGAAAGCTCATTCACTGATGGTGGGGGTGCACAATGGTGCAGTCACTCTCCTACAAAACTAAGCACATTCTTACTACATGGTCCAACAGTCATGCCCCTTAGCATTTAGCCAAAAGCCTAAGTTAGAAGATACTAAGCTACTTGCTAGTAGGTAGGAAATGAAATGTGGTAGATTCAAGCAATGCAATAATGCTTATAAAAACAGCTATAAACTGATGAAAATCATAAAAGAAACATGCTTTCCCTTTTTGCTTTTGTTTCAATATTTTGTAATTAAAATGATTATACCATTTCTCCATTCCTTCTGTGCCCTACAAACTCTCCCTGTTCATCCTCAATCCCTCCCAAATTCATATCTTCTTTTCTTTTTTATTGTTTTACACAAATGTATATGTACCTGCACATGCATATATTCATAAATATACAAATACAACTTAATCAGTCCGCTTAGTGTTACTTGTATGTATGATCTTAAGATTGACGGATGGTTGGTACTGGATAAGCAAATAGAGGGCTTATCCCTGCAAAGTGTATTTTTCAGCGTTCCTTAATTGTACATGGTTGAAAGAAAAAAACTTTCTGAGCAATAAGCCTTAGTTTCTCAATGCATAGGAACATGGTATTTTTAAAGAAAAAAAAATGTATCATACCTTTGGAAAAAGAAACAGGAAGCAAGCGAAGATGTTTCTACCTTTGAATCCAAGAGAAAGTCTCATTTGTTTTTGCGGTTCATTTCAAGGGGTAACTGTGTTAAGAGTGTTACACCCTTCCCTTCTCATCTGTTCTTCACTATAGGGAGAGGCTCATATGCCTACTTCAGAAAGCAACTCCTGCAGATACCTGGGTCTGTTTTCCTTAGTGGAACTGAGACAGGGAAGTTTCATGGACACAGCTCTAGCAGCTAGCACAAACTGGGTCTTAGATGTGCATCTCTAAGTCTATGAAGACATACTAAAATGGCAGTATGCTAAAAAAACTATGTATTGATGTGGAAAAGGCATATAGAGATGGTAAAAAGTAATCATGGTTGACATACATTAAAAGGAAGGAAGGAAGGAAGGAAGGAAGGG
>NW_021604604.1:7687625-7701348 GCF_004785775.1 Grammomys surdaster
AGGGAGGGAGGGGGGGAGGGAGGAAGGAAGGAAGGCAAGATGATCGGAGAGAGCCTGAATGTATTTAGGGGTGATAGTACCCTGTGCAGTATGACAGTGATGGATTCATGTCATCATGTATCTGTCAAAATCCATGGATACAGAAGACTCACAGTGAGCGCTAATACAAACTGTACACTTTGAGTCACATTAACATGTCAACGGTCAATGTAGGGTCAAAGATTTTAAAAGTCGTGCCATTTCAGGGTACTGATAGAGGAATGAGTGTGTACATGTGGGACTGGAGGTAGAGAGAACTCTCCATGCTCTCTGTGTTTTCTGGTATTTGTTTTAGGGGTGTTGTTTGGGGGTGTGTTTGAGTTAGCACTTGTTAGTGTGTATGCACATGCGGGTGCATATAGAAGCTACAGTTAGACGGTGGTGTCGTTCCTCAACCACTCCCCACCTCCATTAATTAACCAATTAATTAATCTAATGCACAGGTATGGTGTATTATGTGGTGTGTGTGTGTGTGTGTGTGTGTGTGTGTGTGTGTGTATAGCTATTAGCTATTCACCTTACTACTTTGTAACAGGATCTCTCCCTAAAAAGGAAGATCACATTTCAGTGAGGTTGGCTGGCCAGCAAGCTCTCAGGGATTACTGTCTCTCTCTCCAGTGCTAGAGTTATAGGTCCATGCAGCTATACTTAACTTTTATGTGGATGCCGGGGATTCTAACTCAGAACCTCATGTTCGCAGAGCAAGAGTCATCCTCCAAGCCTGGCCCCCTTCCCCCGCCATTTTTATTTTTTGTGACAGAATCTTCTAGGAATCTGAAGCTCACTGATTATGCTAGACTTGATAGCCAATGACATTCAGGGTTTGCCTGTTTGCACTGCCCTCTCAAACCCTACCCCGTGCTAGGATTATAGGGCTGTATACCGTGTCCAGCTTTTTCTTTTATATTTGGTGATTGAATCTCATGCCCTTATGCTTTACCAACTGAGTCATCGTCCCAAACTCTGTTTTTGTTTTCCAAGACAGCTTCTCTCTCATTGTGTGCCCAAGGTTGGCTTTGAATTGTTAATTCTCCTGCCTCAGCACCCCAAGGCTGAGATTACTGATAATGTGCCACCGTAGCCTACTTTATGTCAGCAGAGTTCAACTTGTGGGTCATGACCTCTTTGGGGTTCGAATATCAGATATCCTACCTACTGAATCTACAATTTATAACGGTATCAACATTTCAGTTATGAAGTAGTAACAAAAATAACTTTATGGTGGGGGGGTAACCACAATACGAGAGGCTGTATTAAAGAGTCACAGCATTAAGATGGCTGAGAACCACTGATCTATATGCTATTATTAGTTTGATATGATTCTAAACCCGAGAAACTTATAAGTACACATTTCATTTTCCAGTTACCCTAGCCTTGTTTCAAGTGAGGAATGATCTATAGGAGGCCGCCACTTGGGTGGAGTAAGGAAGAAAACTGCTTCTCTCTCCTCCGCATAAACGAAGGACACTGGCTCACTTCTACATGAGCTGCACGTGTCTGAGAAAGGATAACAGTACCGAGGAGCAGTGTGTGTGTGTGTGTGTGAGCGTGCATGCGTGCATGTGTGTGCATGCACGTGCCTCTGTGTGTGTGTGTGTGTGTGCATGCACGTGCCTGCGTGTGTGTGTGTGTGTGTGTGTGTGTGTGCGCGTGTACGTGCCTGCATGTGTGTGTGTGTTCTGTCCTATAAAAACATCCATTCTGCTCCATGTATTTTGAAGTAGAAAAAAAGGAAGAAAAAGCTGTAGCCTATTCTGAGTTTCTGTGACAGGTGTGTAAGTGAAAAACTAGATTGTACCATTGTTACAACATCTATTAATGTTCAGCAAAAGAAGATTTGGTTCAAGTATTTTACATAAGATTATACTTATACCAGTAAGTGAATTTTTCTAAAAAAAATGATAACTACTCTTGTAAAAATTCACTAGAACATGTTCCTGTATTACAACACATGGCAAAAAAATGAAGAAAAGTTATTGACCATCCTGTCACTCATTTTGGAACAATACTCTATGACATTCAGCTTAGTTCCACCTTGAGTTTTGAAGTATAACTATTTACTGACACCATGTCATTTTGTTAAATGATTGCGAAGACACCTGGAGTCCCTCCATTAAACAGGCAGGTAGAAGAATATAATCCTTAGTGACAGCCAAATCTTGCCTAGTTTTTACAAAATATAACAGTATGAATAATTCTTTATGCACTATCTCCACAAAAATTCACATAAAAATCATCTGTAAGCCACACCTTGCATGAATTGGTAAATTAAAAAAAATGTTCATGTCAGTACATCCTTCTCTCTCTGTATAATTTAAAATCAAAGAAAACTAAAATATATATTAGATAACCAAAGTTCTGATTTCTGTTTCTAGCCAGTTTGAAGAACATAACAGCTTTGTGTGATTGATATGGAATCTTCTAGGCTTGTAAATGTGTTTCTTATTTACATATTTGTATTTACTATAACATTATATTATCTAAAAATAATTCCTTACAGGTTATATCCTTTTGTTAAATAATAACTTCTTATGTAGCCTCTATTAACTTTTTAACTCCTAAACTATTAAGTAAAATTTGAATTAGAATTTAATCTCAAACTGTATGTAAAGAAAAAGAGCGACATAGAAGAGAAAAGAAAAAGAAAACCTCAAAATTGACCAAAGACCTAAATATTTGAGATTCAAAATTACAAAATTCATAAAAGGAAATATAGAAGGCTCATGAAAATTGATTTATCATTTTTTCAAGATATGAAACTCATAGGTTAAAAAAAGAATAGTAGATAAAGTGAACATTATCAAAATGTATCCTTATACCCACTGAGAAGGATAACTCTCTCATTTTGCTTCACTTCACAGCTGATTACAGAATATTAAAGACATCCAGAACTGGTCAAAACACAGAGAACAGTTCATGGGTTTCTGCCCAACCCCAACCAATACATGTACAATACATCTCCTACTCCTAAGGCTCAGGGAACATCCTAGAGAAGCAGCACAAACATTTCAAAATCCAGAGAACCAGGACAATTGCTACAAGATAGTACCTTCTACATATGATAGGAATATACACCCATTTAAATCTCAACAATCTGCTCTCTAACAAAGCCCTGCAAAATGACAACATCAGTTGACATTACTAACACATACAAAGGAAATCTTATAAGGCCTCATCCCTAGATGACAAACTATAAGCAACTAGTGCCTTCTGGGAGAGGAAAAACCAATCTTCTCTAGGTGTGAGTACCTTTTAGGTTATCCAATTGCAAGTAGTAATAAGCCCTAAACATATAAACACATGAGCAGCACTAAATAGACTAGACAAACTATGTATATGTGTACGAGTACATATGTGTACATGTGTATATGTGTACATATATGTATGTGTACATGTGTGTATGTATACATGTGTATATGTATGTGTGTATGTGTATGTATGCGAAAATAATAACTAAAGATGAAAAGATCAATAATTCAAGAGGTAGTTGGGGACATGTGGAAGCAGGAGGGGAAAAATAAGATGTAGAAATGAGTTAAAAATAGTACTAGTATATGAAATTCTCAAAAAAAATTAAAACCAGGTCACCTGAAGAATCAGTGGAATTCTTTGTCTAGTTCTGATTTATGAAATTCTATCTTCCCTTGCACGTTCACAGAGCCTAGAGACTACCTATTTCACTCTCCACTTATGAGACATTAAGTCCATTGTATAGGCTCCATGCATCTGACCCCATCAACACTAGCTACCATCAAAGCCTTCCCTCATAACATCATCATTATAGAGATTAAAGTTGATGTTTGTCTTTGATTTCCCAAGTTTTGGGATTATAAACATATATCAGCACTTAAAGCGTTTTATCTGAATGCTGGGATGAGATTGTGACCTTATAAGATTTCCTTAGGACAGGAGAAACTGTGTTCTCCAGGAAGAGGCCTTCTAATTGGTCATTCAAGACCATGTGATCAGCCCTGACATCATATACAGACAAGTGAAGAGGAATTTTAATCCAGCAACATGGCTACTCTGGCAAGGGATCACATCCAAAGGTATGATCTGGCTGAAATACAGACATGCCCTGGATCACAGTGTGATCAGGATGGAATACAGACAAGCTTTGAGCACACATTTTTAATCCCTAACAATGAAAGTAAGGTTAGTTTGTAGAAGGTAAGAGCCATGTTTAAAAGTGATATCTAATTGAGGGGCAAAGTGACAAATAAGACCCAACTAACATGAGAACAGCAGAGAAAGAGGGGCTCCTTAAAAGCAGCGAGAGCGAAATAAAGTTGTATTGTGTTGTTATGTAGTGCGGTGATGTAAGGTGTGAATGGGACTTTTTTGCAGAGACAGAGACAGTTTACTGGGACAGCTTTATAGAGACAGGTTACAGAGAAAACAAGTTAGACATAAGTAAAGTCAGAATCAATCAGATAATTAGAAGAAGACAGAAGATTAGAACAGATTGCCAAAGTTAGTATGAGGCCAGGCAGAACAATTCAGTCAGTAGCTGAGAGAAGCCAGATTCAACCAGTTAACTTGGGAGATTAGATTGTTCAGAGGCTAAAAGCATCTATGACTAGGCTTAGGGATAGTTCAAGAAGGAAGTGATCTGGGCTCAGACCAAGCCATATAATTCACACAACTTCACAATGTGGCCATGGCTCTCATCTCATCACTTCATTTGAGGAAATAAAGTGACATTTTCAGACAAGGCATACTAAACAGAGTGAGCAGGTTAATATATATATGTGTATGTGTGTGTGTGTGTGTGTGTGCATGTGTGTGCGTATATATACATATATATGTGTATATATGTATATACATATATATATATTTGTGTGTGCATATATGCATGTATATATGCTCAATAATAACAATAAAAGAAGAATCACACTCAAGGTTGATCTCTGTTCTCTTCATGCACATGCGCTCACACACACACACACACCTGAATACATGAATTTACACATGCACAACCATATAAATAAATAAAAGTAAAGTGATGTTGAGAATACAATGAGGGCAAAAGCCTGAAAAGGTAGGATCCAGTTCAATTTCATAGTCAAGTCATGAGAAGTGTATCCTAGACCTGTGTCTGCTTCATGTCCTTCTGATCAAACTTTTCTTTCTTGAAATAACAATAATAGTAACTGTTAATGTAACATTTGCTGAGCTATGGCAATTATGAAGCAGCCTAGACAATTATTGATAGTTCATTTATTGGCTGGGTTTAGTAATCAGGTCTTCCTTTTTTATTTTGCATTTTCCCATAGGTTTTAAAGATAGAAAATCTTAAGATCAAAATATTCTGTCCTTTTCTTTCACATGAAGAAAATTCCCTGGAAACTGAAAGATGCTGGAGAAAGAATCTGGCTGTGATGTCATTGCTGAGAGACACTTCTTTTCCTGAGTACAGTAGCTAGAAAATTCCTCTCAACAGTGCCCTTCCTTCACTCTGGCTTTTCTTCTTCCATTATTACATAAGACATGCAATTAAAGGAAAAGTACTGACAGTCTTGGAAAGGAGGAGACATTGTAAAGGAACATCCAAACAAGTATGGGGCAAGGTTCCGAAAACTGTGGTATGTTGATTGGTGCGTGTGTGTGTGTGTGTGTGTGTGTGTGTGTGTGTGTGTGTGTGTAGGGAGTAGATTGGAAACTGGGCATCTAGTCATTCATCAGTATCCAGGAGACATTTATTCCAGGGATTCCCTCCAATGCCAAAATTTGAAGATGCTCTTACATAAAGTAAGATATCCCTTACATAAAGTAATTCAATATTTGCATATAGTCAATTAATCCTCCTCTGTATTGTAAATCAACTGTAGGTTATTTATAAGACCTGAGAAGGAGAAGATAACACAAAAATAATTGTTGTTCTGAGCTGTTTAGAGAAAATGACCAGAGAAATCTCTGTGTCCAGTGCAGACAGAATTCTTTCCTGGGTTCTCTGGTCTGTGTTTAACCAACTCCTTTAATGCTAAAGCTACAGCTGTGAAGAACTGCCAGAATTCTCCACTGATTTGCCTTGCAAGTTCAAGGAAATGGTACCTGAATTCTACTTGAGTTTTCTTCTTTCCACACTGCCAGCTCAATGAGTTTTAGATCTGCAACATCCACTAGTTCTATTAACACAGTGGACCCTGGGCAGTTGTCCAGTTCCCCCAATTCCAGGGACATCTCTAGTTACAACTTCAGTCAGAGTCCCTTGAGGTTTCTACTCACTTGTTGCTATAGAAACTGACTGCAGGATCTAAAACCTTAGGAAAAACGCCTGAAGGTTTGAGACTTTGCCTCAGCTCCAAAAATAAACCGTCCCTGGCATAACCATGTATTTCTTTTAAAATTAATTAATTTATATATTATAGAATATACGATAGCTACTAAAAAAATGAAGCTTCTCTACCCAAACTGCTGAAAAAGTTACTCTGAGAGTTCATTCCTCCTTACATCTAAGTGATTTATTAAATTGAGAGACGCTGAGCCTGAGAAATCCTGTACGCTTCAATTCTGAGAATTTTCTAAGAAGGGATTTTAGTTTCTCAGACAGAAAAAGATGCGTTTACAAAGCTGTCTCCATTTCCAATTACATCTAAACATAAGCTGGTACCAAAGGGATAGATTAGTTTTCAACAGCTGCTATTAACAGATGACCACAAACTGAGAGCCTTGAAACAACAAAAACACACTATCTTATAGTTCTGTAGGTCCCGATTTTAGCATGAGTATTGCCAGGTTAAGATTCCTATACCATCAGGGTTGGGCCCCATTCTTAAACTTTGGAGAAGAGTCAATTCTCCTTTCTGCCTTCTAGACTAGAGAGTACTCATACTCCCTGGCTCCTGGCCTTTTCCTCTGTCTTTAAATCTAACAACACTACAACATATCTCTGATCTTTATTTTATCATTTTAAAATAAAGATCATTTATTTTAAAATCATTTTAGCCCCTTTACCCGATCATAGCCAGGTCAAAGTTTTCCATTCTCAAGACTCATTTTCAAACATTTAAACCTCCATGACATCTACAAGTCCTTTTTGACTTTAGATAATGTAGTCACAGATTTTTTTCAGATTAGGGGGAGTTATATGTTTATAACTTTGATAGAATGTTGTATGTATAAAGATTATTTCTCATAAAGTATTTATAGCAATCAGGAGACTATGAACAAAACATCAAACCAATGGACCTGGGTATAATTAAGATGTGGAGAAAATGTACTATGAAAACAGAGGAAAAGAATACTGAGTATGACAAGGTATAAACAGAGATGGGAAGAATGTGGAGTGAGGAAGGTAGTTACATGAAACTAAGGGTATATGAAGAAGCCATATGGAAACTCATTACTTTACAAGCTAATTTAAGAATATTGGCAAAGTCCTTTAAAAAAAAAAGACTGTTAGAGATGGTACCATGCATGAATGAGTAGTACTGATCCCAGAAACCATGGTTTATTGAGTGAAAATCCTAGTGCCAGTTATGGAGCACTTCCCTAGGCGTAGTTGGTCAAGAAGGACCCAAAACTCCCTGACCACAATAGATTGAATGGATTATGGTCATTGTCATTAGTTGTCCACCAGAACTGGATGTTAAGAGCCTATTGCTTAAGATATCACTTGTTTCGGCTGCAGAATAAAAGAAATTCCAGCTAGAACTGAACTGGAAGCTTACTCTCTGGTGGCTAGCTTTTGTGGTGACAGAAGTTGCTGTGTGAGCACCTGGAGAAGGAGAGTTAGCGATGGTCTTTCCCAACGTTAATTTAGTTCTTGAATGCTACAATATCAACTTGCACAGCAAGAGCTCCTTACTGGTACAATAATGGCATGATGAGTGTAGGGAAAATCAACTGATTTCTGATTAGATCTGAGGCCTGCTCCATAAAGAGTTGATACCTAGCACCAAAGACCTTATCACAAAGGTCCATAGCTGGGAGGACATATAAATACTAGGAGTGAACCTACTACTATTGTTTCCTATTACCAAACTGCCTCTAAATATTTAATTTAAACCAATAGGCTAGTGCTATCCTAAGCATTATTTAAAAAACCAGTTTCTCTTTACAGGAAATAACATCTAATTCAAAGATTCATATTGGGTCAAGATGCTCAGAACTAATCACTGTTGAACACTCATGATTAAACAGGACACCCATGTCCCTCCTCCACAGTTCAGAAAACATTAAGAAGAAACAGTATAAATAAAGGAAGGGCTACATGATAGAGACAGGGCATAAAATTCTGACTTATGGGTATGACATTCTGTGACACTCACAAACTCACAATAGCTGTGGATGCCTACAGACTACATTCAGAAAACAAAGCCAGTAAAGATCAATCCACAGATGGGGGATGGGCTCATGGGACCACATACCACATATTGACTATTCAAAGTTGTTGAGAGAGAGGAAGTCATTGTCTTCAGTGATATAGCCTATAATGAGTTACTCACCTTCCAGTAGACAACTTCATACCCATGCCTACATGAGGCATCCTGATTAAAACTAATGGCTCACAAAGAGAAAAACAAAACAGAAAGACATACAAATGGAATAGAGACTGAGTGAGAGAAAAGCAGTGGAGGCAGGAGAAAAATGAGAGGATTGAAAAATGAGTGTGACTATAATATGATATATTAACATATTGAGGTCATATATTATAAACATGTATAAAATATCAAATGTATATGTATAAAATTGTCAACTTCTATTTTGGTGGCTTTTCTTGTTTGTCAACTTGACTATATCTGGAATTAGCTAAAATCCAAATGGCTGGGTACACCCTTGAGAGATTTTTTTCTAAATTAAATCCTTTGAAGTAGGAAGACACACTTTTATCTAGATCTTTTAAGGTGGGAAATATACTTTTAATCCAGATCTTTGATGTGGGAAGATCCACTTTGATCTAGACCACACATCCTTGTGGCAGTCTCCATAAAGGACATGGAAGAAAGAAGCCTTTACTCGTTCCTTCCTGCTTGCTCTTGTGGACAAGTCTATTCCTTCATTACCATTAGAGCCTTCTTCTTCATGCTTCAATAGAGATAGATAGATAGATAGATAGATAGATAGATAGATAGATAGATAGATGGAAAATAGATAATTATTATAGACAGGTATGATATAAATTCATTCTATAAATTTTATTGCTCTAGAGAACCCTGACTATGTATGTTAAATATATGTATCATATATCATAGATGTATATGAAATTATATATTATACATGTATCCAAACTTCTATATACCATATATATGTGTGTTTCATATATGTGAAAATGTCATATATTATATACATGCATTAAATTGTCAAAGGACAATTTTTAATGGTTTGTAGAACTTGAACAAGCAAGGTGAATGGACAATAAATAAATATTGTTGGTTATGTCAGATACTTCTGCTGCATCCCCTGGAAGTACTCTGTCTGAGCTATACCACTTGATTCCCAAAATGATGGGGGAAGGTACAAATACAGAAAGGACAGCCCACAACAGTTAAGAGGAAAAAAGGCACCAAGGTAAGGATGTTGTCTCAGATAGAGATGGTAGAAGTGTCAATTCACCAAGGAGACACAGCAGTCATGCAGTGAGTGTTATAGGTGTGGCCTCCCCAGAACTTACACATGAAAATGCTCGCACCTATTGCAAAAACCTTTGAAGATGAGGTCCTGTGAAGTCTACCAGCTGCTTTTCTACAGCTATAATCAAAAAACCCCACATCGACAACTTATACAGAGGAATGTTTGTTTTAGTTCACAGTTTGAAAGTGCCCATGGACACTTGGATCTGTAATTCTGTGCCCATGTTGAGGCACAATATCATGGGGTGAGCATCATGGAGATTTTCACCTTATGATAGAGAGAACACACAGGCATGCACATAGGGGGAAAGGAGAGGAATAGAGAGAGGCAGAGAAACAGACAGATAGACAGAAGACAGAAATGGGGATGGGGCCAGATATGCCTCTCAAAGATATGCCTTTAGTGTCTATGATGGCTATTCCTGGTTGTCAGCTTGACTACATCTGGAATGAACTACAATCCAGAAATGGAGGGCACACCTATGATCCAGATATTAAGGCTGGAAGATACAGGCTTCTGACCTGGATCTTACATGGAGATCTTGAGGCATATTGGCCATGAAAAGCTTAGGCTGAGACAAGGTAGTATATATCTTTAATCTCAGGAAACTAAACCAAGCAGATCTGAGTTCAAGGTCAGCCTGAATTCAGCAAATTCCAGATCTGTGAGTGGTGGTACACACCTTAGTCTGGACTACACCTCTGCTGGAGGCCTACATAAGGATAATAGAAGAAGGAAGATTCACTCTTCTTTGCCTGCTTGTACTTAATTGCCAGCACATCTGTTAGAACCTACTTCTACAGAAGACCAACTGAAACAACTAGCCTCATGGGACTGAGCAACTACTGGATTCTTGGACTTCCCATTCACAGCTAACCATTGTTGGGTTAGGTGGAATAGAGATTGTAAGCCATTACAACAAATTCACTTAATATAGAGAGACATTCCATAAGCTCTGTGACGCTAGAGAACCCTGACTAATACAGTGTCTTCCTTACTTGAGCCACATTTCACCTCTAAAAGTTACTAGTACCTTACAAATCATCCAACCAGCTATGAGACAAGCATTTAGTATATAAACCTGTCAAACATACATCATATTCAAACCACATCAGAAATTAATTAGGCCATGAGTGTGAGACCATCATGGTAGAATTAGTACCACTGTAAGAGATGAGAGATTGAAATTTGGAAATTCCTACTCATTGCTCACATAGCAAGAGGACATCTGTCTGAAAACAAGAATACTTTAAGTGGGGACCCAATTGGCCAAAACTTTGACCTTGGCCTTCCCAGTCTCTATTCCTGAAGTAAGTACATTTCTGTTGCAAGGTCCATCTAGACTTCAGTGTTGTTACAACAGCCTAAACTGACAAAGAAAATTTCAAATATATGTGTAGCAAATGACAGAAGCCCAAATCCATGAAACAACATTGGCAGAACTACGAGAAGAAGCAGGCAAACCCACAGACAGGAACTGATACTTTAGCACTAAACCACTGGGAGAAATCAGGAATTGATTTGAAAATATGACTCATATTATTAACCAAGTTGACTTAACTGGTGCAATCAGAACCACATACCTAACAACTAAAATATCATTCATCAAAATAGATTGTGTGGTATACAAGTCTCAAGGCATACCTGTGTACTAATATAAGAACACATACATGCTCTAAAATTCCATTGAATTAAATCAGTAACTAAAAGAAGCTTCTATTTCAAATATTGCTTAGACAATATACTTCTATATAATCCATGCATGAAAAGAAAACAAAATAACATAGAAATTTGAAAACACTTCAAAGGAGCATACTGAAAGCACAGACTTAAAGGGGGTCAGTAAGTGATGCTTTATGGGGAAATGTCTAACTTTAAATGCTAATGTTAAAAAAGAAGCTTTTGAACCCCATGACAGACAGATACAACATTCTATTTCATAAAGTGTGTAAATAAAGAGAAAACTACAACCAAAGTTTAAAGAAGGTAAGACTAGAAATCACAGCAAACACAACAGCAACAAATCACGAACTCTTGACACCTCAACACTGTTAGTTTTCCACTTGTTATGTGTGTGCTTCCAGTTCCTAAAACCTTAAGTCAGTACCAGACCAGAGACCTTGTTCCCAGAGACAATGCAGCAGAGGACATAAGAGATCCCAACAAACTAGAAGCTATGACTATAATTTGAGCATCTGGGGAAATCCACTAGATGTTCAACCGACAAAGAATGTTGCTATGGTGATGAGCACACGAATTGCTGATTACACTGAGAAGCCAGGGTTGCTGCTGTGAAGAATCTATCTAGAAACTGGGAGAGTCCTTGGAGTGTCCCTTGGGCATTTGAATCTCGCAGTAGTGAGCAGGCCGCTATTGGGAATAGAAAGGATAATGACAAAGGCTCAGACCTCTCAGCGACACCTGGATTGTGCCCACAAGGAAGGAAATCCAAACTGGGACGTGGGTTATATGGGGGTAAGGAGAAACAAGTTTGTGTTCTGGAGGTCTATGAAGATAAATAGCAAATAGGACCTCAAGAGCAGCGAAAGACTGAACACTTTCTGACTATTTTTGTTAAGTCTTTGTGGAGATTTTGGCTGGCTATTTGCAGAGAGAAACCTTGGGTAGATGGAACTTGAAATTAAAACAAGGGCACATGCACCTGTGAGTGGCAGACGGGGAAATTGTTAATGGCTGTTACTTATGTCACTTGTACTCTCCCGTCCCCATCTCCTACCCCACCAAGGCCCTGGGAGATAAGGATTAGTCTTGCACAGTTCCTTGCTGTAGTCCTACACTGCATTCCTCTCTTTTGTCCTGGGATGTCCCTGATGTCACGTCACTGGGCTCTCCAAGGAAACATCTCTGTCGCTCAAGCACAGAACTGTGGAAAGAGAATGCCTATAGGAATCTCTTTGGACAATGGAAGAAAGGCCCATAAGTAACACCTTTTAAAGCTGAGGGGATAACGTCATTGGTGAAGTGTTTGGCACCTACGACTAGAACCCAAGTTTTATCTCTAACACCCATATAAAAAGTCAGTTTCAGTGGCATATACTTGTAATTCCAGAACCAGGAGGTAAAGACAGGGAGAATGTGGGGGCTTGCTAGCTAGCCAGCCTAGCCTAATCAGTGAGCTTTGACTCTGAGGGAGTGACCCTGCCATATAAACAAGATGCACTCTTTCTGAGGAATAACACCTGAGGATGACCTCTGATCTCTGACTTCCAACACACACACACACACACACACACACACACACACACGTGAGAGGTTGTTTTCATGTACCATTGTCCTTGCTTTGAGGAAAACTCAGTTGGAACACTGATCTTCATCCCAGTATATTAATTCCCCTGGCCACACAGAGCTGTGGTGATTCTTCCTGCTTTTCAGAAAGAGCTCAACACAACTTGGAGTTCATGGGTTTGGATAAAGCCGTCCCACTTGGGAGAATGAAGGCTGGCAGTTTTCCCTAGGGAAGACTTCCTTCCAGCTTGACCTCATTGCTAATGGCCCCTTCTTGCCCACAATTCTTTCTCTTTAGGAGTTTCATTTCTTTGAAACAAACAAGCCACACATGTAGCTTGTCTTTTCATGTTAAGTCTCCTCAGGGCGAGCCTGATAAACAAGAAGGATCAGAAAACTGTGTTACCCAAAGACGGTCTCTTTCTACCCTTCAGTTACTTTCATTTATTTTCTTTGCTGTTTTACGGTCTCTGAACCATGTTTTCCTCTTTCTAAATGACAGACTGTTTTGTTTGGCACAGCCCCAGAGTACAGCAACAGTTAAAGTCGCCGCTATGTGAAAGATCTGTATTTGTTTAGAATTTACTCTGAAGGCCGTGAGAGCAAGGGACCTGGATTTTAGAAGCAGCCCCAGGAAATTCACAGGATTTTCTTTCCTGTCTTCTTGCCAGGGTGCTGACTTTTTTGGCCAATGACAAGTTGCAATACGGTCAAAATTTATGCTAGCTGGCCTTTCCTAGGATATTAGCCCACCTTACTTTTTCTGTTACCCTTAAGGGATACACAGCAGGAACAGTGATAGGGAAATGACACATGACAAATGGGACAAATAATCTTCCCCAATCTATTTTGGAAATATATA
>NW_021604604.1:7701748-7768513 GCF_004785775.1 Grammomys surdaster
GGACAAGAGAGTAAGAAGCTGAAGTGGGGGGGAAAGTGGGGGGGGTTCAGAAGTGAACTTGAAGACTGACAGAGGCATTTGAACGATGGGTAGCTCACCTCAATTAATGAGAAGTGATGGGTAGCTCACCAAAATTAATGGGAAGTGGTGGCATGTTTTTAAACATAACAAAAGGTTAGAAATTCCAATTCCTTACTTCAGAAGGATAACAGGAGTATCAGTGACCTTGGGTTGGGAGGCAAAGGTTAGAGGTAGAATTTCATATCCTTTTAGTTTCATTATTAAAATCAAAATGTTTTGATAGCATGGCAAGTAACATTTAGAAAGATTTCTAAACAGAGAGTATGCCTGGCATTGACTTTATCCACTTGACTTTGTGATTAAGAGAAGCTGCCAGGGATCAGAAGTTCGGGGTTCAAAGCTGGCGCTTACCCTGGGAGCCACTCTGAAATCTGCCCTCAGGACACTCTGGTCCTCTGCTTGTAGAAGCTCCACTTCTTGTTCTCTTATTTTTTTCTCTTATGGAACAACTCTGTACTTACTTCCTGGACAGCAAATAACCGTGTCCCGCAGCACCGTTAGTCAATCCCTAAGGATCTGCTCCACGAATCACCTTCAAGACTGTTTATTTTGCTTTATCTTCTCCAGGATATGGGGAATAGGAGAATTTGCTTTTGTTCAGGCTGAATTATCCATTCATTTCATTTTTCTTTGCTGTCTTCTAACTCAGAAGAAGGGTTGATAATTTACCTTTTTCTAGGAGGACGTTCACTTTTGTTTTTAGACAAGACCTGGAGCTTAGGCTGACCTCAAACTCGTTATATAGCTCAGGATGAACTCCTGATTCTTCTGTCTCTATCTCCTATGTGCTGGAATTACAGGTGTGCATCACCATGATAGGTTTACATACCGCGGGGGAATGAACTCTAGGCTCTGTGCATGCGAGCCAGGTATGTACTCAATTAACTGAGGTATATCCCCAGCCCCATCCTAAACCTATTTACAATGCAAACAAGTCCAACAGAGGGTAATGTTAGAGAAAAATGGTCTATCTTATGGAGAGAATTACACAGGAAAAAAGGAAATAAAGAAAGGAAGACAGAAGAGGAAAATACAGCAACAAAGAAGTGGCGATATAACATGTGGGTAAAATTTTCCAAGGTTCTAATTTTCTTAATACGATTATAGAGAATGAAAATTAGTAAGCAGGTTTTCATTATTATTAAGAATCTCTTTAAGAAATATATTGTGATTTAGATCCAAAATGGCTGCCATAATGTTCCTTATTTCACCAGAATGATAGTCCTTCCATATTAAAAAATGAACTGTTTTTTAATACATGGGGTTGATTATGGATCTAATGACAAATTGTTTTGAACTGTTGTATACCTTACAGGAAGAATGGCTGTTTGAGAGCACTTCCATTTTCAGCTACCAGTCTCAGCTTTTTGTACAGAGACAGAGCAGGGATAGCATACTTGGTTGCCAGGTTTGGGGCTATGATTGCAGCCTTCCACTTCCATTGCTGTCAGAACGTCAGCATTTTCTGAGTCTTAAGTTACGTTCCTTCTGCTTACAATTTACCTTCTTGGATTCCACAGAATATTTACTTTTCTATATTCTCTCTATCTACATTTTACAACTCCTAAGACATTCCCATTTTAATTAAAAATTAATTAAAAACCCTCTGTTTTCAGTTGGTTTTCCCATTTCTGATGTCATCAAAACGAAACAGAAAACACATAAAGCTTACCATTCCCACCAAGGAAAGATATAAGAACATCCCAGCAGTCACTGTTAAAATCCAGTCTTGGACACGTGGGTCAGCAGACACGGAGAGACCAATGTACAGTCCTACGAAGGCCGTCAGAGCACTTAGAAAGTTCATCAGGATGGCAGTCCTGACGGAGAGTCCTGAGCTCAAGAGCACTGCAAAGTCTCCTGGAGTTTGGGACGGGGGAAGAAAATATGCCACTGTCACTTGTGTGAAGATGCTTTTGATAAGTTCATGGACTACTGGTTTGCTTTTAATTCCAGCAAATGGAACTTGTTCAGGAAGCAAAGATGAATGATCAGTTATTAAGCACATCTACCTTACATCTCTGGGGCTCACCACCCAGATGAAGTTGAGGGTGGAGAGGTTCTACTCCTTTGCCCAAATATAACCCCTTCAGAAAGGTCTGTGACTTGTTCTCCAACCCCTGATACTCTGCAGCATTTTTAAATCAGATAAATGAAAAACAAAGACACCCTCATCCCTGGAGTTTCTGAGTTGGTTCTTGTTGTTGCTTTGCCCTGGATCCTTGCCACAAGAATCATGATATTCTATAGGTTTTTATAGATTACTTATTTCAGACCTGTTTGTACAGAAAGAGGAAAACATCTCAATTAGAGATTTTTTAAATCCTCAAAAAGTTAATAAGAGTAACAAAATCTCTGTTTAGAAAATGATTTTCTATCTTCATGATGAGAGAACACCATACCTTGCCATACCTTAGTGTCAACAATGAACATTTTACCTCCAAATCTAGAGTGTTTATTTCTCAGTCTCCATCATCCAATAGAAGCTGAAACTGAAGAAACATGTGTGGCTCCATTCCCTGATTCCATTGTATAATGGGTCCCAGGAATAGCTCTTGATACTACTGCACTGGCCTGCTACAAACTGCTACACTGCCAGGTGATTTGAGGTTGAAAGTCAAATACCATGCCACTAGTTTAGCAGCTAAACACATGGCCATAGGGTTTAATGTACAGAACAGTTAAATTTTAATGGGAACATAAAGGACATTGGCTAAAGGGGGTCAATAATAACTTGGTAACTGGACTTTGGGGAATGGACATTGAACACAAGAGGGCAGGAGTTGCCCATGGAACAACATGAACTTGAAATTGAAAACGGAAGGAGCCTATGCTAGTTTCTTCTTTCTTGCTATGGTTATACACTCTGATCAAAATCTTAAGGGAGGAAAGGATTTATTTTGTGTTATACTTCCAGGTCACAGTCCATCATAAAAAGATGTTAGAGTACCAACTCAAGCAAGACCTTTGAATCAGAAACTTTGGAGGGATGCTGCTTGATGGCTCAACCCAGTTTATGCTTAGCTAGCTTTCTTAAACAGCTCAGGCCCCCAGATCAGAGAATGATGCTGTCCACCATGGGCTAGGATCACTTAGTCCATCAATGAACAATGAAGATGATCCCTAGCAGACATGCCCCCAGGCCACCAAACTCATTTAGGCAATCCCTCAATGTATACACCCTTCTTGGGTAACCCTAGGCTATGCCAAATTGATAATTAAAGCTAGCCAGGTAGAGGCCCCTCTCTAGTACACATATGTAGACAGCTCTCCCTCCTCTGATTCCAGGCCTGTTTTAGAAAGACTTATTTTAGTTATTTAGCTGTTTTAGTCCTGGTTCTTAGGAAGCAAGATTGGTATACAAGGTTACTAAGTTTGCACAATACAAAAGGTCTTATATGTATCTGATACCATATATTGGTTGCTTCAACTTTATGCTTAGCTTTAATTATTCTATATTAATCATGATGATTCATGCTTTGATTTTAATTTAAATGTGTCATCTCACAGGCCCATTTTTAAACACATCAGTTCCCCTCTTAACATGTTTACTATATTTAACGCTCAGATTTTGAAGTCTTTGCTAAAGTTCTTTAGAATGACTTCTCTGAATGCCTCTCTCCTATACTGAATCAGCTGGAATCCCTGGGGCATAATTCCTAACCCTGGGAAAGAAGACAAAGAGTGTATTTGAGCTTTATCTCAGGGTACACGTTTTCATTTTACTTGGCTATCTTTTGTTTTGTTTTGCTTATGGTTTAGATAAATAAAAAATCAGAGGTAATTGAAAAGTAAGGTTACCATTTTTTTTATTATGAGTCTGGAGAAGAATTCAAGCAAGCTGTTCATGGGGATGGACTAGGAACCCCCAGAAACAGGAACACTTACCCATTTCATGTGGGATTTCATGACACAAAATAGCAATTGTTGTGGTCACTCCTGATTCCAATGAAGAGGAGAAGGCCGTGCCTATTACTAGGCCATCTGCAAAATTGTGCAGGCTATCTCCAACCAGGATCATAACGGCCAATAAGCTGATGGTTTTGCCTATAGAACCAAAGGAAGGAGTGAGAAGTGTAAATAAAGTAGCAGAGATGTCACTGTTCCCTCACATCCAAGCACCTGTCCCATCTCCTCTAACATCCTCACTTCAGACCTCATTAACAGTCCCACTACACTCTGCTTTAAAGATAAGGCAGAACTAGAAATAAACAGTGGCACCCAATAAAAATGGAAGTCACTATTTTTTTTAACTGCTTTGACCAAGTATAAAATAAATTATGTGCTGACATCTGGAGTCTTCATTTTAATGAGCTAAGCTATGGTGATTTGAATTAGACTGGAACCCATAGGTTCATGTGTTTGAATACTTAAACCCAGTTGGTGAAACTGTTTGGTAAGGATTGGGAGTTGTCACTCTATTGGCAGAAGTATTACTGGGTGTGAGCTTCGGGGTTTCAAAGGCTTGCTTTATTCTGGGTGTCTCTCTACCTTCTACTTGTGGTTTGACATATGAGCTCTCTGTTGTTCCTGCCTTCATGCCTTTCTTCTGCCATCGTGGACTCTAACCCTCTGAAGCTATATACACAACTAAATGCTTTCTTTTTTAAGTTGTCTAGGTCATGGTGTTTCATGACAGCAATAGGAAAGTAGCTAATACGTACGCCAAAGATGAAATCTAAAGCAGTCCTGCAAACCAGTGAGAGGCTACTAATATCTTTTCTATTGTGGTCTTGTAAAGCATTTTAACATCACTTAAGAACCATGCTCTATGAGAGATGATAATGACCTGCACTGTATTCATATGCTGAAACCTGACTTTTTGATGTGATGCTACAAGGAAGTAGAGCCTTATAGGAGTTAGGTGATGAGTTGGAGCTACTGTCTTACCCTGCTCACTATGTGAGGGCTCAGTAGGAAGATGCTATCCATGAACCAGAAAGTGAGCCCATTCCTCACCTTAACTTTGGCCTTAGTCTTTTGGGTTCAGACACAGAAAAGAAAATTCTATCATCTATATTACCCACATATAGAGATTGGTTAGAGCACACCAGTGTTAGTGTGTTGAGACAAAATTCCCTGTAGGATACCATTTGCATGCTACTGACCACCCGGAGCTGTTGCTTTGATCCTGATGGTCCACCAATCTGCTAAGTGTACTTCCTGTCATCATGGGATCATTGTATTCCCTAATGTGACTGGGCTAATGACTCTTCTAAACTGCCTTGTTCGCTGCCCAAAAGCATCCAAAACAGAACCACAATTGACTCTTCTGGCTCCCAATTATCTTTGTAACAATTACTCACTGTGCTTGTCTTGCTGGGAAATAACTTTTAGTACCAGAACAGTTAGACACTCAACAAAATAAAAGAGGCGGGGTTTTTTTGTTTACATAGGTTTATATTATATTGTGCAAGCTATCTGCTTAGTAATTGACAAAAATAAATGGATTATAATTGGGTTTTAATAGAAAGAATTTCCATTTAAAAAAAGAAAAAGAAACCCCAATTGCATATTGCAACCCAATTATAGACGTGAATAACCAACAAAAAGGACTGACAATAGCACTTGTTCTGACAGAAAGCTACCTGGGTTATTCCAGTTAGTAAGACAAGACATTTACCAGTTACTACAGTCTAAACCTTCATTATTCAGCTTCAACTATTCTGTGAAAGAGGTGTAAGTAGTAGTTATTGTCACTATTGGAACTGAGTATATTTTCCAAACAATTTTACTTGGTAGAAATAGAAAGAGGACTATTTTCTCACTCATTGGCTATTGATGTCCTAAGAATGAGAGGTACTATATACCAGCATGACTTGGTATTTTGTAATAGTAATATAATTTGGTACACTGTATATTTCACTAAGTGATGACCATAATTAGCATTTTCAAGCAAGAGATACCTACATCGACTGTTACTAAGACTGCCTATGAAATTTATTTCTGAAGCTCATACTTGTTTGCAAATATTAAGAATTGAGCTGAGCAGCCGGGCGGTGGTGGTACACGCCTTTAATCCCAGCACTTGGGAGGCAGAGGCAGGCGGATTTCTGAGTTCGAGGCCAGCCTGGTCTACAGAGTGAGTTCCAGGACAGCCAGGACTACACAGAGAAACCCTGTCTCCAAAAACCAAAAAAAAAAAAAAAAAAGAATTGAGCTGAGCAAGCATAGTGGAATACACTTTTGTTCCTAGCACTCGGGAGACAGAGGCAGCCTGGTCTACAAACTGAGTTCTAGGACAGCCTGAACTGCTACATAGAGAAGTCCTGTCTCAAAAACAAACAAACAAACAAACAAACAAACAAGAATCGAATTAATGTATCAGAGTATAGTTTAGTGGTAAAGCTCTTGTCTGGCAAATATGAAGGACTAGGTTTAATCTGCAGTCTGAAAAAGGAAAAGATAGAGCAAATTTACACCTTTTCAGGGTTTACTAACTCATTTAATCCTTTGTTAAAACTGGAAAGAGCTCCAGGAGTAATCAATCATAAACACACAGGTTTGACACCATGAAATCACTTAGCTGCTCCTGCCAATTTTCAAAAACAAAGTTTCTTTTTATAAAGTAATTTAATTTAAACTGATACATTTGCAGAACAGCTGTCTGAGAAAAAAAAAAAAGGTGTTTTCCTTATGCCTACAGTGCAGTTTAGATACCGATAGAATACATTCAAATGCAACAGTTTCAGAGATCTAGCCCTTTCTAGGAGACTGCATGGCCTATTTTCATTGTCTATCACTTTATCATCTCTGATTAAAGGCTTCTAAAATGCCACAATATGGGTAGATAGGAGGATGAAAGGCAAATATACACATTTGCATGTAAGCCACAAAGAACACACTGTGCTTCTGTGCATATTCAGCAGGAGCGTTTAAGCATTGAGGAGAAGATAAGCATTTGCTGGCAGTATAATAAACTTGATACCAAAATAACTCTAATATTAAACCTTTGTTAAAGTGCCTGGCAGTCTCCAGAGTCACGCATGTCTGAACCATCTGAAATTTTCCACCACGAAGCAGAGGCTAGAACTAATCTGATTTGGGGTTTTGTTTATTTAAATCAGACCATGGATAGGATTTTCACATCCTGTCTTTTGAAATACAAGTTGAGCCCTACCAATGAGGTAATATGAGACAAGCAATCACAGAGTCAAAGCTAACTCAGTGTTTTCCTGGCAAACAGCAGCGGCAGGTTTTAATTTGGATTTGCTCACTGTTCTTTCTGTATGCCAAGCTTGATACCTGTAGTAGAAAGATGATTTGCATGCAATGGTTGTGGCTTCCTTGTGTGGTTCCCACACTCTGCTCCTAATTAGATTTGGCATACCCTCTCCCCTTTCCCCTTTCCTTTATTTCAAAAGTAAAACCAACCAAGTCTGGCATAGACCACTAGATGCCAAACATTCCAAATTCATACTGGAACTAAAAATTATATAAGAATTAAGTAATATCTTTGAGCCAGAGAGATGGCTTGGCAGGTAGGTACACTATCTGCTCTTAGAGAGGACCCAAGCTTAATTTCCAGCATTTACATGGAGACTCACAACCATCTTTAACTTCAGTTTCAGAGGATCTGACTCCTTCCTCTGGCCACGGATGGTACTGAGCACTCATGTGGAGCACAAACATACATGCAGACCAAATACTCACACATATAAAAGAAATTAAATATATTTACAAAAGAATTAAGCAACATCCTGAAAGTAGAATGGGACAGAATAAGAAAGTACATGTTTTGAATCAAATCAGTAAATTCCCTGATTTAATATTGCTAAAAATAGAGCAATTATTGTCATAATAACATATATAGTAATAATTTTTGTTCTTATGCTTATTAGTATTTACATTACGAGTTACATGGCAAGCTGCAGACAATGAACATGCTTATTCTGTTCTGCAGTACTACACAAGGCCTCAAACACAACACATCTTCAGACTATATTGTTCATGCTGGTGATCAATTCCTGGGCCTTATACATGCCAGACAAATGCTCTACCACTGAGCCGCAGCCCCAGCTCCCCGACATACATCCTCAACGAATAAGAGACTTGAGAGAATCCATCAGCATATGCAGGAACAATCACAGGAAATTTTGATGCACTAATATTTCCTCTGTTCCTTTATGCCAGAGCTCACTAGTTGTGTAGCCTCACCAACAACCAGTTTATTTACTTGTATAACTTAAGAATATTGACTCTCGTTTCATTGAGCTATTGGAGAATCAAGTGATATCATCCATCCCAAATGTTTACCACAGTGTCTATTCCATGATAACTTTATACTTGATCTCCTAATTTATTGAAGCAGAATTAGAGACATTAATCATGACTGATTAGCATTCAAATATTATGGAGTTTTTGTTCCAGAAGAATAACATAAATAAGAAAATTATAGGTATTAGAGAAACTGATGAAAATCACACCAAATGGAAGCCAAACTTGAAAGAATTATTCAGAAACATAAGCATTGATGAACTGATGAATGAGATAAGAAAGGACATAGATTAAATTCAGAAATAATAGAAACAAACCAGGCAGGAGGGCTGATACCTGTTTGCTCAGCACTTAGGAGGCTGAGGCAAGACAGTTGCCACGAATGGCAGGCCAACCTCACCTATGTAGTGAGTGCCAGGCCAGTCTGGATAGAAGATAAGATCCTGTCTCAAATAAAAATCCTCTTCCCAGCCACAGAAATAAATTAATTGTGGAAAGCAAAGAAATATAGATAGTGTACCCACAGAGAAATAAGTAGGTAGTAGAATAAGATATGAATGCAAATTGCTGACTGGAATGTTGCTATGTCAGTGACTGAAGTGGAAGTTTCTTTTTTCTTTGGAGACTCAGTTGTGTCATGTGATGTTTTTTCTGGAAACTGTCTTCTGAGAGAATGCTTTTACTAAAGCAGACATGTGGGAAGATGTTTTGCTGAGAACAGACATGTGGTGTTTTTCTTGAAACTGCCTGGAAAAATAGCGTGAGATTTTTGCTAGAGTAGACACTTCAGAGAACATGTGATGTTTGGAAAGGATATAAATATAACCCAACAGACAGTGGATGATGCTGTGTGGCTTTGGTTCACCTTGCCACTGTTTGCTGATCATTGGTGGTCATGACTCCATAGAGAGAAACACACCAAAGAACATCTGGTGGTCTGGCAGCTTCTTGCTGCTTCTGTTGGTTGACTCAGGCTGATTGTCAGAGCCTCACGGTTTCTTCTAGGTCAGTCTACCATTTCTGATTCTCGAATGATATTTGTGAGTAGGTTGAGCTGCTGCTGCTGCTGTTTCGTGTCAACTGAACTGCTGATATCCTGACAATACAGATTGGATTCACCCCAAAGAATTATTTCTAAACAGGTTCACATTCTCTTTGCCCTATTAACCTTTCCTTTCTACTACCTCTGCTGGGTGGTGGGCTAGAAGGGAGATTAAAGCATTTAAGTATAATTATTAATGTAGGTTTTGAAAAATATAAGCCTATAGTTGACAGTGTAACAAATGAGACAGACATGAAAGAAAATAATGCCTCCATAAATAATAGTGAATTAAAGATCTGGAACAACATAGAAGTTTAAATGGAATAAAGTTCATATTAGTATGTGATGCTTGGGAGAAAGACAAGAATGAGTGCTCCCTGAAGATTTTATTGAAAAGCTTTTCATCGTGAAATAGAGATCTACTACGCAATGTCATTACTTTTTGACATATTTGTTTAAAAACAGATATAACCTTTTTCTGTATCACTTATATTTAATTTTTAAAGACTTACTTATACTTATTTATGTATTTTATGTATGAGTGCTCTGTCTTCTGCATATCAGAAGCGACAATCATATCCCCTTATAGATGGTTTTGAGCCACTATGTGATTGCTGGAAATTGAACTCAGGACCTCTAGAAGAGCAGTCAGGTGCTCTTAAATACTGAGCAATCTCTCCAGCCCTTATTATTTGAATTTTAACTGTAAAATTGGTACTCACAGTTTCTGTTGGAGGCTGGCACATTGCCTATGGGTACTTCAACTGTCTGTGAATCTTCTGGGCCTTTCTATGTTGAATTAAAATATAATTAGTAAAGAGTGAGTAACTGTGACATTGGGTTGGCATCTGAAATATCTAAAGAGTTACACTGGCATTTAAAAGGCATTTGAACACTCCAGATACATATCTGAACTGCCATTTTATACACACATCATACAAAGTAGAACAAGAATTATGAATAGAGCATACTCTTTGCATTATCTATGTGTAGGGAAAAACAGTATCCTCCATAGAGGACTGAATATGTTTCAGCAAGCCTGTGGTTCATTTAAACTCTTTAAGTTACATAAGCCATTACTAAAGACAAAAGTTTAGAGCATGGTTCTTGATCTAATTTGGCATGTCTTCTGAAGGCTGACCTGAGACAGACTCATCTCTCAATCTTAAGTGGTTGGTACACTCAACTAGTAAGGAAAAACCCAAGCTAACCCAATGTCATATGCCCTTCTCTATGGCACAATGCTCTCTTATTGGTTTGCCAGTCAGTAAAAGAATTTTGCCCATATATAGAGTCAAACAACAGACACAAAATACAACTAGATGATTCAAAATTTTTAACTATGTAAGATTTTGAAATCATCATGTACATGAGTTACGATTTTAATTCAGTCCAATCTCTGATCCACATTCTCTGTGCTTACAGTTCTTACTTGTAAAGAGAACACATTTAAAATAACCATTCCACCCCAGTCCGGCTTAGTAAACCAACACACTTATTAGGCTTCCTTCTAAGCACTTGAGTGAAGGGGGTACTTAAGGAGTGTGAGTGACCCCTCAACACTCATATGACCAGAAAGTCCCTCCCCAGTGTGGGTCATGTCTTTCCCTTAGCTGCATAAATGGAGTACCTCCAAGGTTAATTATATCCTTTATTTATATTATATACTCTAAAGAAGTACTAAAAACTTCTTTTAAAAAGTGTCTGCATCTAATCCAATCACCCAAAGTTGTAGAAAATGACAAAAATTAATGTAAGACCTAGTATCATTGTCACGTAACAGTAAAAATGGCGTTCATAAGTTAAAAGAATAGCAGCTATTCAGAAGACAGGCTATCTGGGGAGAAGCAAGGCTAACAAAGGAGGGAGCTGAGGGATACAGATTATCTCCTCACCTGAAGGGCAATATGCTAATTATACCTTATCCAGACATGTGCTTATGATCACAAGCTTTCTGACTCTACTGAAAGATATAAATTCAAATATTTATTTTATACACATTTTCTAAAATTTATATATCATTACACAGTACAATGGAATTTAGAGGCAAGCCTCCAAAACCTCTTATACATGAAAATAAATAAATAAATGAAGTTTTCATCTTCAACCTACATTTTCCCCCAAAAAAGGAGGGAGAAAATCAAACCCATCAAATGGTCTAATATTAATTTAAAATTTTATTTCAATTCTGTGCTTAATTAAAAAATGAATTGTGGTTATGTCAGGACAAGGAGTGTTCAGACAGTTTAAAACTCGCTAAGTTAACTTCAGAGACTTGCTTCCAAATATGTTGGTGCTCCAGACCCTTTATTCCAACCCAACCAATAAAGCCAACAGGAATATGATTTTTCAAACTAATCTTAGCCTCAGGTTATCCTCTTTCGTATCAAATTTTAATGTACATTTACAATAAATATACTAAAGCTTTAAAATAATTTTATTTCATTAACTAATCATTATTATCATCATCATTATTATTTTGCTTTTATGAGATAAGGTCTCATTGTATACACAGATTGGCCTTGAACTCAAGGAAGTCCACTTGCTTCTACCTATCTAGTGCTAGGATCACAGGTGTGCATCACCATGGCCAGCTTTAAAACTGCTTTTAAAGCAACGTTTTCTATGTTCCCATCTCTGAGTTAACATTCGATCTGCAGTCTCCTGCTGCATTTCTCTGCTGTGTGTGTATTACTCGTGTTTCTAGCATCTCTTCACATACAGCTAACCCTTGAACTTCAAACCCCCGTTCATGTTCATAAGTTTAGAGTTGTGTGCTCTTCCTATTTGTCCCGTCCCCATATGTTTTTGCTTAAGAACTAGAATGAGAATATTTCTTGACCCTGATTGAAATTTTATTTTTAAAATTAATATAGAAAACTCTATTGGGAGAAATCCATTCACATCAATGGTACTTTCCATGGCACACAGCACTAGACAAAACAGGTTCTCTCCTGGATTATGAAATGAACACTCTCATCCAAAACAGACTAACAGATCCCTTGCCCAGCATTTATTTGCATCAATCAAGAAGTGACTTAGGGTTATACAAAGTGGAAAGCCCAAAGCTCAACTGGCTTATGAGAACAAAGAACTAAAATACTAATGTTAATCATACTTCACAGTACATCTCATAGTGCAGATGGTGACTTAAATCTGTGGAGAATGTGGTTTGTGCTATAAATAAATAAATAAACAAACAAACAAACAAATAAATGCTTTCAGGTGACTGCTAAAGTTTTCTCAACAGCTTTTCTCCTGGTCAAGAACAGGCCAATCAGGAATTGGTCCTGCTCATTTTACCCTACCACGCTTCCTCTGTGCACTGAGGTTTAAAGACACGTCAGCTGAGGCTGTGGACCACTTCAGCTCACTGACATACCAGCTGGATGGTTGATATAGACTTGCCTCCACCTGACTGGTCATTTAATTCAGGATTGAGTCCAAGATGGTGGGTATGTCCCACATGTCCATTAACTAATGGCAGACCCTGTAGGATAAGGACAGTGCAAAACTAGTCAGGGGCCAGAAGCACACATGCATGCACACTTTTTTAATCCTGTGGCTCTATGCAATGTTTTGTTTGTCAACATTTTAGGGCAGACACATAAAAATAATGCCTGGAAAATCTCATACTGATGAATATTTTATTAAAAATATCACCTTGGAATACCACTGCACATACTCAGAGTGCATTAACAACATACCCTCAGAAAGTCTAGTTGTGACTGAAAGGTTGTAATGGAGGTAGTTTAACATTGTCATTTTATTTACTAAAAATTAAACTTACA
This sequence comes from Grammomys surdaster, assembly GCF_004785775.1. NCBI lineage: Eukaryota > Metazoa > Chordata > Mammalia > Rodentia > Muridae > Grammomys > Grammomys surdaster. The sequence continues at coordinate 7,714,880 of NW_021604604.1, forward strand.
TAAAATTTGATTTTTATTTCTCTTTGATATAGGTACAAAAATGATTGTCAAATTGTATTGCACCCTGGAACTACTAAGATAATATCTCCCCAATTACATTACTCAATTATGCATTTGTGAACATTTCAACATCTGTATTCCTTTTATTGTATGCAATAACATGAACCTTAAATTGTATTGTTATTATTGTTGTTGTTGTTGTTGTTATTAATAAATGTATCTCACATGTGCATAAGCCCCAGCACATTCGTGGAGATAAGAGGACTACTTTGTAGACTGTAGGACTTTGCATTCCCCAAACCTGAAATGTTGTCCTTTTTAAACCAATCATGAAGGTAAAACAAAAGATTGCAACATGTATATTACCTTCTCAGTAATAGGCTTTTAAAAAACATTAATAACTATGGTTAAGAACTAACATGTTAGTTAGAAAGGGCTGTCTGTTGTTGAAATTACTGTGTCTTCCCTTACACAGATCGACTCGTGAAGACGTCACTGTGACAGAACTGAGGATCAAATCTAGGCTCTTGCACATGAGAGGCACTTGACCACCAAAATGATCACCAGCCCGTTTTTTAAAACTTCAAATTAATTAGTTAATGGGTTAATTTAATCTGTTGGAGATAGCCCAGGCTGGCCTTGCACTCTCTATCGAGCTAAGGATGAACCTTGACCTGATCCTTCATCTCCATTCCCCAAATGCTGGGGTTATAGTCGTGTACCATGAAACCCAATTTACATCCTGCTGGGGCTCAAACTCTCAGGGATTTGGACATGGCAGACAAGCACTCCACCATTTGAACTAGATGCCTAGGCCTCTTTTAATTTTATTTCTTTGTATTTTAAGAGTCTTGTTCTATAGCCCAGGCTGGCTCTGAAGTTGTGATCCTCTCGTCAGCCCATCAGGTACGTAGGATGTAAGGTGTGCATGTCCACACAGTGCTAACTTTCACCTTTACACAAGTCTTTCTGAAATCAAGATGAATCTAACAAAACCTCAAACCAAAGGACAAAGGAGACACAAACCTTGGTATCTGGTGATACAAGGAGGATGAAACATTTTTCTATCAAGAAAAATCCATGGATGCCTCCAAGTAGTCCCAACAGCTTCCAAATAGGACTCTGGCTTTCATGGAAGTGTCCAAGCTCTGCTTCCTGCTTATGCAGACCAAGAACCTAAAAAAGGGGGAAAAAAGACTCAGGCGAGGGAAGCAGGTAGGCTAACATCAGAACTTCACCTCTCCCTTACTCCTCCAAACCCAATCTCCTAGTCTTGTTTTATCCCCAGCTTTGTAGCAGAACATTTGCTGTGGCCTTACACCCCCACTCTGCCACCCTATCCCCATCTCCAAAGGATCACACAGGTCTTCCACAACAAATTTCCCTTCCTGACTATTGCTATATCCCAAGCCCCAACTCCACCAGGCACGACCTATGAACCCACTGGCTACTCCAGCCAGGGAAGCCATTAGGCTAACTGCAGAACGTTACCCCCAACCTCTCCTCAAAATACAATCGCCCCCCACCCCCGTTGTATCCCTAGCTCTGCAGCAGAGCCCCTGCTACAGCCTTGCCTCCCTCTGTCCTCTCTGTCTCCAGCACACAGACCTCCTCGAACCTTTCTTTCCCCAACTTAACATTTTAATTCACTTCTCAAATCCAGCAGGCATTCCCTGAGACTCCGCAGCGCACTCTAGCCTAGCCGGGGAAGCAGGTAACCTAACTGCAGGTCTTTTCCACATCACCCTCTTCTCCAAGTCCAATACGCTAGTATCGTTTCATCCATCTCCAGAGCAGACTATCTGTTGTCCCGCCCTCTGTTCCCCATCTCCAGTGGATAACTCAGGTCTTCTCCTTCATCCTCGATCATCCTGTTATACTAGTTCTCAACTATTTCTCTGGGAACCCACCAGCCAAGCCTGACAGAGAAGCAGGTACGTGAGCTTCAGGTCTTGCCTTTCCCTCCTCTCCTTCATATCCAATCCCCAGGCTCAACCCCAGCTTTTTAGCAGACTATCTTTCGTGGTGTCTCCTTACTGACTCAATGCCTCGTTCCCAGGGGACTAACCCAATACTGGAAGAACAACCTGCTTTCTTCTCTCCCGCAGTCCCCTCGTAGCCCATACCCATCCCTCAGTGTTAGCTCCTAATATGCTTTTTACCAGGAAGTCCCCAGGAACCACACCTATCAGAATACGTACCAGACAATACGTAGCCACCACATCCTAAGAACAAGAGAGGGCAGCAGAAACCAAGGAATAAATCGCCCATCCAACAAAGACAAGACCAGATATTAGCAACAAGAATTGCAGTCTTCCAAACCTAGATGTCTAGAAGCCAGCACAAGAGCACAGTCAATAACAACAAGGGCAGCATATCTCTATTAAAGCCCAATACCCTACCAAAGAAGGCCCTAAAATTGCAACATAGCTGAAACACAAGACAAAGATCTTAACACAGCTTTTGTGAATATGATAGAGGTCCTTAAAGAAGAAATTTTTTAAAATCCTTTCAAGAAATCTATGAGAACACAAACAGTAAAAGGAAATGAATAAAACAGTCAAGACATGAAAGTGGAAATAGAAACATAAAAGAAAACACAAACTGAGGGATATTTGAAAATGAAAATTTAGAAACTCAAATAGGAACCTTAGAGGCAAGTATCACCAAAAGAACACAAGAGATTAAAGCACAAGAGAATCTCAGGCACTAAAGACATAATCAAAGGAAGGATATATTGGTCCAAAAAATATTGAATCTAAAATATTCCTTGTGCATAACATCCAGGAAATCTTGAACGCCATGAAAAGCCCAAATTCAAGGATAATAATATGAATTGAGGGAGAAGAAGAAATACAGGTCTAAGGCACAGGAAATGTTTTCAACAAAATCATAAAAGAAAAATTCCCTAAACTACAGAAGGAAATGGCTATCAAGGTATAAGAAGCATACAGAATATCAAATAGAAAAGAAAAGAAAGTTCCCTCAGCATATAATAATCAAAGCATTAACATATGGAACAAAGAAAGAATATTAAAAGCTGTAAAGGAAAAAGAGCAAGTAACACATAAAGGCAGACTTACTAGACTAATACCTGACTTCTCAGTGGAGAATCTAAGAGCCAGGAGAGGTTAGAAAGATGTCCTGCAGACTCGAAGAGGTCACAGATGCCAGCCTGGACTACTATGCCCAGAAAAACTTTCAATCACAATAATTGGAGAAAATATGACATTTCATGATAAAATCAAATTGAAGCAACATCTATCTATCTATAATACAGCTCTACAGAAGATGCTAGAAGGAAAACTTCAAACTAAAGAGGTTAACCACACTCAAGAAAACACAAGAAGCAAAAATTCCCAAACCAGCAAATCAAAAGGGAGGAAACACACTCTCTCTCTCTCTCTCTCTCTCTCTCTCTCTCTCTCTCTCTCTCTCTCTCACACACACACACACACACACACGGAACTACAACATCAAAACAGCAGGAATAAAAAAAAAAAAACCTCTTTGACAATCCCTCTCAACATCAGTGATCTCAATTCCCCAATAAAATGATACAGATTAAAAGAATGAATGCAAAACCAGGATCCATCCTTCTGCTGCAACCAATAAACACCTTAACACCAAGGTTTGACATTACTACAGGGTAAACTATGGAAAAGAGTATTTCGAAAGAAATGGACCTAAGAACCAAACTGGTACAGCCATTTTAATATCTGAAAAAACACACTTCCCTCAAAACTCATCAGGAAAAATAGATATGGACACTTCATACTCGTGAAAGAAAAAGATCCACCAAGAGGCATTGCAACTCTTAACATCAATGTACAAACACAAGGGCATCCAAAATCATAAAAGAAACACTAGTGCAGATTAAATCACATATTCGCCCTCACACATGGAGAGTGGAAGATTTCAATACTCACTCTCTCCTATAGGCAGATCATTTAGACAAAAACCAAATAAAGAAATGCTGGATCTAACTTATTTCATAAACCAAAAGGGACCTAACATTCATTTACAAAACATTTTAGCCAAACACCTCATGGAATTTTCTCCAAACTGACCACATATTGGACACAAGCAAGATTCAATAGATACAAGAAAACTGTAGTAATTCCCTGCATCCTATCAGGCCGTTATGGATTCAAGTTGAACATGATAAACAACAGGTGCAACACAAAGCTTACAAACTTATGGAAACTGAACAGCTCTTTATTGAATGAAAAATGAGTCAAGACGGAAATTAGGAAAAAAGCTAAAGACATTCTAGAAATGAATACACCACATTCCCAAACTTAACAGACACGATGAAGGTGGTTCAAAGAGGTAAGTTAAATGTTTATATAAGAAAATTAGAGAAATCCCATACTAGTATCTGAACAGCACAACTGAGAGCTCTAGAACACAAAGAAGAAATCACATGCAAAGAGGTGTAGAGGGCAAGAAATAACAAACTGAGGGCTGAAATCAATAACATAGAAAGAAAAAGAATAATATAAAGAATTAATAAAACAAACAGTTGGTTCTTTGAGGAAAACAATATGATTGACAAAGTCTTATCCAAAAGAAGGAGAAAGAATATACAAAATTTAAAAATTAGAAATGAAAATGGAGACATAACAACATACACCAGAGAAAACCAGAGAATCAACAGGACATACTTTAAAAACCTATATTCCACCAAATTGGAAATCTAAAAGAAATGGATAATTTTCTTAATACTTATCACTTGCCAAAATTAAATCAAGATTACCTAAGCAATCATATAAACAGACCTAGTGAAATAGAAGAAGTAATTAAAAGTCTACGAACAGTGACAAAGCCTGAGGTCAGATATTTTTAGCACAGAATTTTACCAGACTTTCAAAAAAGAGTTAATACCAATACTCTTCAAATCACTCAACAAAATAGAAAAGAAAGAATATTGCTAATTAATTTTATGAGTCCACAGTTACTCCTATAACCAAACCACTTAAAGCAATGGTTATCAACCAGTAGATTGTAAACACTTTGAGGGTCATATATCAGATACCCTTGTATACTCTATATATTTACTTTATAATTCATAACAGTAACAAAATTACAGTTATGAAGTAGCAATGAGCAGTCTGGGCCCGAACACTGAGCAGATCCCGGACAGCTGCTCTGCACCCAATCTCACAAAACCCAGAGGAAATGGGCCCCCCAGGAGCTCTAACCCAGGCAGCACCTTAGGTAAGGAGACAGCAACACCCACCCCAAGCAGGGAGTAACTGGGACCCACTAGGACCCAGAAATTCACTCCAGGTCTGAAGCACTGGTTCCTTCTGGTCTGGGCCTGAGTACTGAAAAGATCTTGGGCCCCAGCTCTAACCCTAGTAGTAACACCCACCCCATACAGCTCTGAAACAATCAAGATAATAGGAAAGACATGCTCCAGTAAGATACAGGGCAGGTAGCGCTAAAGTGATCCAGATGTCGAAAAGCAAGTGCAAGAATATAAGCATCGGCAACCCAGGGTACGTGGCATCATTAGAACCTAGTTCTCCCACACTAGAATGTCCTGAATTCCCCATATCACCAGGAAAGCAAGATTCAGATTTAAAATCACATCTAATGATGATGATAGAGGACTTTAAAAAGGACATAAATAATATTCTCAAAGAATTTGAGAACACAGGTAAGCAGGTAGAAGCCCTTAAAGAGGAAATACAAAAATCCATTAAAGAATTACAAGAGAACACAACCAAACAGGTGAAGGAATTGAACAAATCCATCCAGGACATAAAAATGGAAGTAGAAACAATAAAGAAATCACAAAGGGAGACTACCCTGGAGATAGAAAACCTAGGAAAATAATCAGGAGTCATAGATGCAAGCATCACCAACAGAATACAAGAGATAGAAGAGAGAATCTCGGGCAGAAGATACCATAGAAAATATTGACACAGCTGTCAAAGAAAATGTAAAATGCAAAAAGTTCTTAACACAAAACATCCAGGAAATCCAGGACACAATGAAAAGGCCAAACCTAAGCAGAATAGGTATAAATGAGAGTGAAGAGTCCCAACTTAAAGGGCCATTAAATATCTTCAACAAAATTATAGAATAAAATTTCCCTAACCTAAAGAACAAGAAGCCCATAAACATACAAGAAGCCTACAGAATGCCAAATAGACTAGATCAGAAAAGAAATACCTTCCATCACATAATAATCAAAACACCAAATGCACAAAACAAAGAAAGAATATTAAAAGCAGTAAGGGGAAAAGGCCAAGTAACATATAAAGGCAGACCTATAAGAATTACACCAGACTTCTCACCAGAGACTATAAAAGCCAGAAGATTCTGGACTGACATCATACAAACCCTAATAGAACACAAATGCCAGCCCAGGCTACTATACCCAGCAAAACTCTCAATTATCATAGATGAAGAGACTAAGATATTCCATGACAAAACCAAATTTACACAATATCTTTCCACAAACCCAGAATTACAAAGGATATTAGCGGGAAAGCTTCAATACAAGGAGGGAAATTATACCTTAGACAGAGCAAGAAAGTAATCCTCTTCCAACAAATTCAAAAGAAGATAGCCACACAAAGTAATTCCACCTTTAATAACAAAAATAACAGGAAGCAACAATCACTGTTCCTTAATATCTCTTAACATCAATGGACTCAACTCCCCAATAAAAAGACATAGGCTAACGGACTGGATACTTAAACAGGACCCAGTATTTCGCTGCATACAGGAAACCCACCTCAGTGACAAAGACAGACACTATCTTAGAGTCAAAGGCTGGAAAACAATTTTTCAAGCAAATGGTCCTAAGAAACAAGCTGGAGTAGCCATTTTAAAACATCCAGCCTGAGAACACAAAGGGCTCCACCTGTATAGGTAGTTGAGGGTGGCCTTTTCAGGCATCAGTGGAAGTGGAAGGCCTTGGTACCCGATAGTTTGGATGCTCTAGTGTTGGGGAATTTGAGAGCAGGAAGGTGGGAATGGGAGGATGGTGGGATCACATCCTCATAGAAACTCCCAGAATTATATGGATTTGATATGATAGAGAAAGGCCACCAGAAGACTAGATTCCAGGAGTCAAACAAAATATATCTTGATACTAAAATTTGTTTTGAGAATTGCATATTGCAGAATACACAGCCTTGGTGTATCCACTCATCAAGCAAGCTGAACAGACCTGCTCGAACCTATGATGTCCTGAATCTCAGCTGAATGCAGTGAAGACACAGACGTCAGAGGCATATCAATTTACTCTCCCCCCCACACCCCTCTTCTAATATCTCAATGCCCATAATCAGTTTGAAGAAGTTAATGAAGAGTTGGCGTCCCTATTCCCTGGGCTTGGGGACTGAGGTGGTTAATATTGGACTGTCTTTCTAGGGAAAAGTAGTGGTTTTGTTGGAACAGGGAGAAATAGCTAGGATTTATTGCATAGCCATAACCTATTGGTAGAAATCTGTATAATTGTTATTAAGCTGAAGTTATAATTTCTTAAATGGTACAAAATTTACTTTGATTTCAAATTTAAGGTTTTCATTGGTACAAGTTTCTTATTGATATAGAAGTGAGATTAATATTGTTACTCTCATAGGCATGTGCCTATATAACACATTTAGGAATACAAGGCTTAGGCCCAGTCCTTCTTTAACTTTTTTAACTGATTTGAGAAGGTTAGCCTGTGAGTTAAGGGCCTATAGCAAATTCATGGCTCTGAGTTTATTGTTAGGGTGTTTTCTATATTTTATTTAGAAATAGCTGAGAGGAGTTAACAGACAACAGTCCAGATTGCTTTACATGGATAGTTGGTTTTCAAAACGTCAGAAGTACACAGATTTGATGTTACAAACATTTCTACATTAAGGTTCATTTTGATTAGAGATCTATCTGCTCCTGACAGCTTCCTGTCTTGGATTCTAAGAAGAAATTGAGCATCTTTGGAGTTACTCCAGTTGTGGTGAGACAGCAACTAGGCAAGAATTGCCTCTTTTCATCTACAGACAAATTACTGTCGTGAAATATATTCCTGCAGAATAGTAGACTGATTATATCTGCCAAGACAGAGTAATCAGCCCTTAATAATTCTGCATCACTAGGTCTGTCAGATGATCCTGGGCCAGAAGGCTAAAGATCGGATGCTCCAACGTTTTGTAGTACAAGAACTGTCCAGGTGTTCAGTGGTTTCTATAAATTGGCTAAGTTTCAGAAGCTATGCTTTGTGCTTCCCATAATTTCAGTTAATTCAGTCATTCTGGATTTCTGACAGGGTTGAAGAGTTATAGTCTCATAGCCAATCCTGGCTATTTACTTTGAGAGAAAAGACTTGAGAGGATGGTTCTCAGCTGACATTCATTCTAAAGCCAAGAAAAAAGCCAGGTTCAGAACTAAGTCTTTTAGTTAGGAGAGATGACAGAGGTTCTGATTAGTCAACAAAATGATGGACTGGGTATTAGGTCTATCTTTTACCTTACTGATATAAATTGGTATAGTTATGCTTTAATTGTATTTTGAGAGAAAAGTTTTATCTTAACAGGAAGGGTGTTATCTAGGAGGAATTATGGTGGGAGGAGTAAGGAGAAGAAGAGGAAGAGTAAGGAGAGGAGGAGGAGCTAGGAGACGAGAGAGAGAGGGGAGAGTGGGGAGTGGAACATGGAGGTAGATGTTTTCGTGTTTCTGCCAGTCAAAGATAGTTGGTATAGCTAGGTTGGGTATTGGGTTACACTTCTGGTTGTATGGGCATCTTGTTATTGAGCATTACCAAACTTATAAAGCTTGTGATTAACATTTTAAAATAAAAATAAAAATTAAAAAAAATGAAGTAGCAATGAAATAATTCTATGGGTGAGGGTCACAACAACATGAGGAAATGTTTTAAAATTGACTCTGCATTAGGAAGGTTGAAAAACAATGACTGAAAGACCCAACATAGAAAGAGAATTACAGAAAAATGTCCCTCATGATCGTAATGTAAATATTCTCAATAAAATAGTTTCAAAGTAAATTCAAGAACACATAAAAATGATTATCCACCATAATCAAGTAAGTTTCATCCCAGAGAGACACAAATGGCTTAACAGTGGTAAACCAGTAAATAAAATTCACCACATAAACGAACTGAAAGAAAAAAACCCACATGAACATCTCATTAGATAGAGAGAAGGCATTTGACAAAATTTAACACCAGTTCATGATATAAGTCCTGGAAAGATTAGGAGTACAAGGGACATAACTAAATATAACAAAAGTAGTTTATAGCAAGTCACAGACAAGATCACCATAAATGGAGAGATACTCAAAGCAATTCCACTAAAATCAGACATAAGACAAGGCTGTCCACACTCGAGATGTATTCAATACAGCACTTAAAATCTTAGCTACAACAATAGGATGGCTAAAGGAGATCAAGGGGATATAAATTGGAAAGGAAGAAGTTAAAGTATCTTTATTTGCTGGTAATACGATAGTGACCCTAAAACTTCCCCTGGAAAACTCCTACTTTCAGTAAAGTAGCTGAGTAAAAGAATTAACTTACAAAAATCAGTAGCCCTCCTTATACAAATGACAAATGGGCTGAAAAAGAAATCAGGGAAACAACACAGTAGCTTCAAATTGCATACACTATCTTAGGGTAATTCTAATCAGTTGAGTGAAAGAGAAGCTGAGGAAGAGGGCAACCCTGTAGGAGGACCAGCAGTCTCAATTAATCTGAAACTCTGAGCTCTCTCAAACACTGGACTACCAAAAAGGCAGCATACATCACTGATATGAGTCCCTCAACACATATACAGCAGAGGACAGCTGGGTCTGTGCTCAATCAGAGATGATGTATCTAACCTACAAGAGACTGGAGGCCCCATGGAGTTTAGAGGTCAAGTGGGGTGGAGGATGGGGTTTAGGGACATCCTCGTGGAGACAGGGGGTGGGGAGAAGGTATGGGATGTGGAACTGTGGAACAGTCAGAGGGTGGACTGGGTGGAGGAATAAAATCTGGAGTGAGAAAGAAAGAAAGAAAGAAAGAAAGAAAGAAAGAAAGAAAGAAAGGAAGGAAGGAAGGAAGGAAGGAAGGAAGGAAGGAAGGAAGGAAGGAAGGAAGGAAGGAAGGAAGGAAGGAAGGAAGGAGGAAAGGAAGGAAGGAAGGAAGGAAAGAGGAGAAAGAGGAGAGAGAGAGAGAGAGAGAGAGAGAGAGAGAGAGAGAGAGAGAAATCAGAAGATGGAAAGATCTCCCAGGCTCATCGATTGGTAGAGTTAACACAGTAAAAATGGCCATCTTACCAAAAGCAATCTTCAGATTCAATGTATTTCCCATCCAAATCTCAACACAATTCTTTTTTTTTTTTTTTGGTTTTTCGAGACAGGGTTTCTCTGTGTAGCCCTGGCTGTCCTGGAACTCACTCTGTAGACCAGGCTGGCCTTGAACACAGAAATCCGCCTGCCTCTGCCTCCCAAGTGCTGGGATTAAAGGTGTGTGCCACCACCGCCCAGCTTCAACACAATTCTTGAAAGAACAATTTTCAGCATCATGGAAACACAAAAAAATCCAGGATATCTAAAGCTAAAACAACCCTGAATAATAATAAAAGAACTGTAGAAGGTATCACCATCTCAGATTTCATGTTGTACTACAGAGCTATACTAATAAAAACAGCATGATATTGGCACAAAAACAGATACATTGATCAATAAAATAAAATTGAAGATTTGGACATAAATCCATATACACAGGAATCCATAAATCCATTTCTGAAGCCAGAAATAAACAATGAAAAAAAAAAGAAAGCATCTTAAACAAATGATGCCGGTCAAACTGGAAGACTGCATGTAGAAGAACCCAAAAAGATTCATACTTATAAGGTTGCAAAAAATTGTACTCCAAATGGGTCAAAGATCTTAACATAAAACCAGATACACTAACTCAGATAGAAAAAAAAATGGGGAATAGCTTACATTCGTTGCACAGGAAAAGACTTCCTAAACAGAACACTGTTAACATGGGCACTAAAATCAACAATTAATAAATGGGACCTCATGAAAATGAAAAGCTATCCACAGGAAGAGATAGCATTGGTTTAACAAAGTGGAAGCCTATAGAATGGGGAAATTTTTTTTTTTACCAACTACACATCTGACAGAGGACTAATATCAAAACTATATAAAGAACTTAAAACACTAGTTATCAAAAAATAACCCAATTAAAAATGGAGTATTCGTGGAAATTAAAATGGAAATCTAAATAGAGAATTCTCAATAGAGGAATCTGAAATATCTGAGAAACACTTAAAGAAATGTTCAATATCTTTAGCCATCAGGGAAATGCAAATCAAAACATCTTTGAGATTTCATCCTTCAACTATGAAAATGGCTAAAATCCATAAAACCAGTGACAGCTGACGTTGACAAGGTTGTGGAGTGAAAAGAACACTCATCTATTTCTGGTGGAAGAGCAACCTTGTATAGTCACTACAGAAACCAGTGTGTTGGTACCTCAGGAAGATGGGACATACTTCATTGATCTACTTCAATCTAGCTTTGTGGTTTTTGGAACAAGATTCTTCCATCATCTTCTGACAACTATTCTCCCTTTGAAAGACAGCTCTTGGTCAGCTGTTAGGTCTTAGGGGAAACTGAACATTTGATAATAAGCCACTACATTAGCTAAGTTACCATGCAACTTGAGCTGAGCTGACCATCATGAGCTGTGTGTTAGCTGATCGACCAAATCATAAAGTAGGCTGTGCACAGCAGTAATCTATCATTAAATGGAATCGGTATGTACCTGGTTGGGCCCAAGCATTTCCTGAAGGCACAAACAAGCTAGATAAAGATGTTGCCCAAATACCTATGGTTTCTACTCTCATTATGATTCTGTCTACTGCCAAGTATGCCCCCCATAGCCTCATGGGTTGTTTCCTATGATCTGTTCGTAGACGAAGAGAAGACTAGGGTCTGGTTTGCTGATTGTTCTGCACATTATATAGGCTCCAACCAGAAGTGCACAGCTGCAGCATCACAACCCTTTTCTGGAACAATGCTGAAAGACACCAGTGAAGAGAAATCTTCACAGTGAGCAGAACTTCAGGCAGTATACATTGTCATACATTTCGCTTGGAAGGAGAAATGGGCAGATGTGTGACTGCTCACTGATTCACGGGCTCTAGCCAATGTATTAGCTGGATGGTCAGGGTCTTAAAAAGAGTATGACTGGAAAATTGGCGAGAAAGACATCTGGGGAAAAAGTATGTAGATAGATCTCTCCAAATGGGCAAAGTACATGAAGATATTTGTGTCCCATGTGAATGCTCATCAAAAGACAACTTCAGCTGAGGAGTTCAATAATCAAGTATATATGACAGTCTATTCTGTGAACAGTTAGCCTCTTTCCCCAGCCACCCCTGTCATTGCCCATAAACAAAGTAGCCATGGTGGCAGAAATGGAGGTTGTGCATGGGCTTGACTACATGGACTTGCACTCACCAAGCCTGACCTGGCTAGAGCTGTTGCTAAGTGACAATTCTGCCAATAGCAAAGATTAACACTGAACCCCAGATATGGCTGTGACCATTCCCCAGGGTGACCAGCCAGAGATCTGGTGGCAGGTTGACTGCAATGGAACATTTTCTCTGTGGAAAGGATATCACTTTGTCCTTACTGATGAGTAAATACTTATTCTGGTTATGGATTTTCCTTTCCTGCACACAATGCTTATGCCAAAATCACCTCACAGAACACTTTATCCACTATCATGGTGTTCCATATAGTATTGCTTCAGAGTTAGAGACTCACATTTTTACAGCCAGTGAATTATGACACAATTCACCAAGGAACTTACTTATCCAGAGAAGTATGACAGTAGGCCTATGATCATGGCATCTATTGGTCTTAACATGTTCCCCACCATCCTGAAGCAGCTGGCTTGACAAAGTTTTTGAAGACAAAGTTACTGAACCAATTAAGTGACAACAGCCAGAGGGCTGGGGCAAGGTTCTTCAAAAGGTAGTATATGCTTTGACTCAGCTCCCAGTGTATGGTACAGTTTCTCTCACAGCCAGGATCCACAGAACCAGGAATCAAGGGGTGAAAATGGAATAGTTCCACTTACTATCACCCCTAGAGGCCCACTAGAAAAATTTTTGCTTCACCATCCCACAACCTTACTTTCAGCTGGTCTAGAAGTTTGGGTTCCAGAGTGGGGAGAACTCCTGCCAGGAGCCTCAAATATTTTATTGAACTAGAAGCTCAGACTTTCTCCTTGACACTTTGGGCTTTTAATCCCTTTAAACCAACATAAGAAGAGAATAACAGTAGTCAAAGGGATGATTGATTCAGATTACCATGGAGAAATTAGAATCCTTCTCCACAATGGAGGTAATAAGGATTATGTCTAGAGTGCAGGAGATCCCTTAGGGCATCTCTTCATGCTACCATATCCTGTGATTAAAGTCAATGGGAAATTACAACAGCTTAATCTAGGCAGGAAGACAAAGAACACAGACTTGTCAGGAATGAAAGTATGTAAGTCATTCTTCTAGGAAAATAGCCAAGACTTGCTGAGGTACTTGTCAAGGGTAGAGGAACTACAGAACTGGTTTCAGAGGAAGGTAGTTGTAAATAGAAGCTAAGGACTTGTAACCAGTTACAGAAATGAGAGTTACAGTTGACATGAATGTTTCTGTCGAATTTTGTTAAGAATTTGTTTGTACAGATACTTATGTTTTCTTCAATGTTTTATCATGTTATATAACATCAATTAAGAGAATATTAATGACTAACATATTTAAGTTTGAGATGCTAAAAGAACCTCTCTCAGTGGACATTGCCACCTATTCTAAATTTATAATGCATTTGCAGCTGCATTAGAGATAGTGATAGTATGTTGGACATAATTATAACCTGGTTAAATATATAATATGCTTTTAATTGTACATGGAATGGTTATATCATGCCTATGTATTGTTATGACCAGGTTACTGCTTTCATTTGGAAATTAATCACAACATAAGATGATACAATTGTGTGTCATGTTGACGAGGGATGGACATGTGATAGCTATTCTTGGTTATAAACTTAACTGCATCTGGAACTAAAACCCAAATGGAAGGCACACCTTTAAGAGAACTTTGCTTAATTTAAAGTAGGAAGATCTACTTCTAATCTGGACCTTTGAAGCAGGAAGACAGACCTTTTTATCTGGATCTTGAGGAGGGAAGATCCACCTTTAATCTGGACCGCGCCTTCTGCTGAAAAGCTTATATAACGACATGGAAGAAGGAAGTTTTGCTCTGTGCCTGATTGTCCTTGCCTTGATAGCAAGTCCATTTCCTTCACTGGCATTAGATTTCAGAATGCACTAAAACCCAGCTGAGACATGCAGCCTTGTGAGCTGAGCACTTTCTGGATTCTTGGACTTTCCAATTCCAAAGGATAAACCATTGTTGGATTATCTGGACTGCAGCCTGTAAGTCATTCTAATGAATCCCCTTTTGATAGATAGATAGATAGATAGATAGATAGATAGATAGATAGATAGATGATAGATAGATAGATGATAGATAGATAGATAGATAGATAGATAGATAGATAGATAGATAGATAGCTCATTCCATAAATTCTGTCACTCTAGAGCAGTGCCTCTCAACCTTCCTAATGCTGAGAACTCTTTAATACAGTTGTGGTGACCACCACCCATAAAATTATTTTCATTGTTGTTTTATAGTAATTTTGCTACTCTTATGAATCACAGTGTAAATATTTTGGGAGATTGAGGTTTGCCAAAAGGGTTGCGTTCCACTGGTTGAAAACTGCTGTTCTAGAGAACTCTTATTTAAAATGACCACTCCTGAGCATATATCCAAAGGATGCTTCATCCAACCACAGAGACATTTGCTTAATCATGTGCATTATTGCTCTATTCCTAATCACCAGAAATTAGAAACAACATAGATGTTCCTCAACAGAAAACTGGACAAAAGCAAATGCTATTTATTCTTAAAAAAAAAAAAAGTTGCAAGAACCTACAGCCAGACATTATGCAGAGTGAGAAACCTGAAAATACTCAGCCCCAAATAAGTTGTCTACATCAAAGTCCTCCCCTCTAGCTTCAGGAAACCCTGTGGAAGATGAGGCAGAATGAACATAAGAACCAGAAGCTATAGAGGACACCTAGGAAACAACGCCCTCTAAAACTGCATGATGGATGCACATATGAACTCACAGAGACTGTGGCAACACGCAGAGGGTCTGTGCAGATCTGCACCATTTAGGGCCCTAGAGCTGGAAAGAGAAGTGGACACAAGGCACCATCTCAGCCCAGAAGCATCTCCAATTGATAACAACTTGCATGTCTCCTCCAAGGGAATCTCACTGGGGAAACAAACTAGGGTAGGCTGCCCGCCCAGATGGCCAACTGAAAATTAACTCAGTGGCATCTTTGGAGGTTCCTTGTCTTATAATGTCATGTCTTATATAATTTTATCTTACTTTTTCTATTTTATTTTTCTCTCCTTTTACCCCATAGTACTTTGCATACATATTATGCCTTCTAATTTAGTGTTTTTGTGAGATTCCTGAATGTGTGTAAATGAGTGGAAATCTCAGTTTCTTGTGCCTTCTCTTAGGTTTTTTTTCCTTCTGTTTTGTTCAAATACAATGTGTTAGTTTTTGGTTTAGCATTTTATTTTATTTTATTTTATTTTATCTTATCTTATCTTATCTTATCTTATCTTATCTTATTTTATTTTATTTTATTTTATTTGTATCCCATAGTAGCCTGTTTGTTCTCTAATGTGAAACAGAAGTACGGTGGGAGTGGATAGTTGGATGGTAAGGGATGTGGGGAGGATCTGGGAAGGCTACAGGGATACCATAATCAGGATGTTATATATAACGTGAGGGGAAAATCTATTTTCAATCAAGAAAAAAATGAAAGAAGGGAAAAACTTTCAATGACTTAAATATAAAAGAGTAAACCTAGAAGTTGAATGAATTCAACTCTGTCTGTGGAATGCCATGACAACCAAAATCATTCAAATTTCAGTAGGGCATGCAAATACCTCCATGATGTAGTGCTGTTGGTATCAGAGAAAATGTCAACAGACAACAAAAGCAAACTTTCACTAGCTTCTGCTAATGAATAGATGCTCTGGTCGAGCATCTGGCCTTGGTTTTTACATTCTTCTGGTTTCTCTTCCAGAGGTCTCTCTGTGTAGTAATACTTCATAACATGTCAACATGCTATACACATGGGTCACATGCAACGGTCAATGTGTCCTCATATGCCTCTGCAATTAAACTGTTAATTCAGTTCTGCCATAATAGAGAAATCTGCCTTAAAGTCAACACATCACACAGTGCATGCTGTGTGATCAGGAGTGTTAATCAGTTTTCTGAAGGGTGTTGTCAACTTCCATCCAGATTCCAGATAACTCAAGCTTCACTTTCAGCACCTGAATGACTTTATGACTGCTTATAAGTAATCATTACCTGGTATATTCCTTTTTCAAAAGACAGCAATTTGTGAGATACCTCACTGGATTGTAGAAGTAGGATGATTGTGAGTTCCAAATAAAGAAAATGGAAACTACATAAGCATATATATTATTTATGTATATATAATATAGTCTAGGGATATATATCCACCAAATAAAGAATAAAAAATATTCAGAAAAATAACTGCATTTCTACTTAGGCCTTATGCTTTTCTTGTTATTATTCTCTAAATAATATGGAGTTGCATTTATTTTACATTGTATCACATATTGTGAGTGATCTAAATATCATTTAAAATAACAAGCTATACATAGGTTGTATGTATGTTAAATACAATTTTTCACAAAGGAACTTGAGCAGGTGTGGGCTTTCATATCCTCAGGAGTCCTAGAACCAATCCCCTTGCAGATACCATGTGTACACAGGTAAGTACACATGTGCACTTAAAAGTAAAAATCAGACTATGGTGGTCTACTTGCTCTAACATATTTGATTAATAACACTTATGTATATCCACCTCATATTCATAATCAATATTTCATAAAGTTTGGAGCATTATAGTATCATACAATTAAATAAAAGGACAACTAACAATCTCGGGTTAAGACATAGATCTTTAAGTTGAATACACTTAGCAACTATAAAGCGAATCAAGCAGTGGTATTCTCTTCCTTCTGTACTGATCTCTGAAAATGCAGATAACTTCCCCAGCCCACTGATTTCTCTGGCTCTCCATCCCACTTTACACAAGATTTTTCTTCCTCTTTCCAAGAACTCTTCTGTCTTTTTTCAAGCCAAAACCTTGCCTTCTAAATACCATAGACACAAGCTAACGTTTTCACTCAGTTCTGCAGCATTTTCTAAGCACCTCAAGTCCAGGCTCGCTCCCCAGCTGTGCACTACTCCTTGGAGGAAAAACTGGGCAGCCTCCTGCTATTTCCCATGATCCCAGGTGACAAACAACTCAGTATCTGCTGCAGTGACCTAGAAAATGGTTGTGGCCATTGCCTTGAGCCAATACAGGAAGTCTTGAAATATTTCCCGAAAATTGGATTATGAGGGAACCTAAAACCAACAGAGGCTTGTTTGATTTCTCCAATGCTCACTTTGCAAATTTTTTGAATATCAAGTAATCATTGAGCCTCTAAGCAACAACAGTGACCGCAAGGAAATTGCCAGAGGCTTGTAGAAATGTTTACCATTTTATACTCCACAGGGGGCATGACCCTTAGTCTGCTGTCACCATTCCTATTATTTGCAGGTATTCCGCTTCACCTCTGCCACTGCCTCAAGTTTAGTCATTTTATTTCCGATAAATAAAAAAGCTTCGGAAGACTTGAACAGATGGCCACTTGGTGTTTCAATCCAGAGGATGTTAGTAAAGTACTTACCCCACAAAAACAAGGACCTGACTTCAGATCCCTTGCTTGAAAATCTGGAAGCCACAGCATGTATCTGTAATCCCAGGACTCAGGGGCTGAGTGAGAGTGGTGGATCCCTGGAGCTCAGTAGCCACCAGTATAACCAACTGGATGAGCTCCAGGTTTGGTGAGAGACCCTGCCTCAAACAGTGAGGACACCTACTGGTGTTGATATCCAGGCTCCACAGTCATGGTCAAACTCACTCACGAAAACTCACATGTGTATGTGCACACACACATGAGCATGTGTACACACACACACACACACCACGCAGAGCAAAAGAAAGAAATCCAAACACCATTATTAAGGTGAGAAAAGAAAGTTTCTTCTGGGGGATCAGAAGCAAGATGTTCACGGTGACTCTGTGGCAGAGACTCATGCAGGGTCGAGAAACAGGGACCCAAAGAATAGTAATCCAAGAACTTATTTCCACATTAATTCTGACGGTGATAAGGTAGGAAATGACATTGCTGAAACTTTGAGAGATGTGATACTGAGCCTGGAGCCTCCAGATACAACATGATGGTTGTCAGCTGCTTTTGGAGCAGGTGCCAGAGCCAGAGTCTGGAGTGAGTTGAAAGAAAAATGACCGTCTCTCTTCCTTCTGCCCTGAATTTCTCCTGGTGCTTCCCATTGGCAGAAACTAGGCAAAAATTCAATTGGCAAGAAACCCAAGAAGAAACAAACTTGGGGGCACAACACAAGAGCAGAGAGAAATGGGTCTGGTCTATGAGAGTAGAGGGAAGAAGCTGAGAAATTCTGATAATGAGGATGGACCCATTGTCTGTGTATCTCTCTTCTCCTCCACAGGTACAGAGATGCTCGGGGAGAATGGTATATTTCCCAAGGAAAATGCCAGCCATTGTCTTTGTTTACTAAACTTCACACCAAAACTTTTGCATAAACATCTCAAGTTTTTAAATGGAAAGAAAGAGCAGACACAGCCCATCTGGGATGGAAAAAACACCAAGATTACCTGAGGAATGAGATGGAGCAGGGCGTCCCCAGAAAGCGTCCCCACAGCCAAGCCCACGAATAGCTGTAAAATAAGACTGTAGTTCTCCTCACAGCTGTGGAAAAGGACCAGCGCCGTCCCGAGCATGGAACCCAAGGTCAGGAGGGTCACTGCAGCTGTGCTGTAGCCATATTCTAGTCAAAAGAGATGACAAAGGCTGTCAGTGTGCACTGCTCTCCACTCAGGCCTCAGTTAGCGGAAATTCAAATCCACTCTTCGGAGGTCACAAACCATGGGGACGCACATGGTTTTCTAAGTATTGTATGGGATAAAAGGTTATTTTTTTTGTAAAGCAAAAAGTGAAGAACCGTGTTCTTCTATGACTTGCTGTGTTCTAAATGTTTATTACTCCTCCACCCCAGCCCGCAAGGTGAAAGTACAAAGGTGAGGAATTCATTCAGGTCACTAGGTTACACCGGCTCTGTTCAAGTGAATGCGGTAGGTGCTTATAAGGAATCTCCAGCAGGGGGAGAAAGTGAGCTCATGGCATCCTATGAACCAGAGAGTAGACCCCCATCACCACCACATTAAACAGACAATCTACCAATACATTGGCCTTGCGCTTCTTGGCTTCCAGAACTGTGGGAGACAAATTTCTGTTCTTTATAAATCACCCCGATTATTTTATTACAGCAAAGACTAAGAAAAGAAGTTTTTGTTTGTGTCACTCTGCTTCCCCCCAACCCCCACCCAGGACCCTCACCTCAGGCTTTGAGGCTATCCTCTGCTTGCTTTAAAACCACTGAAAGAAGTACATACACAGTCTGTCTACCACCCACAGAAAAAGGTGATTTCCAGTCTGGTAAATCCAGCACCTGCTTGAAAGACACTAGTACTGATTCCATCTAATGACACTTAAGTACTTCAAAGACAAGGAAGCTGTGCTGAGAGAGCATGGGATATGGCTTCACTGCAGACCAAGGCTTATATACAAACTGAGCATGCACTTCAGAAGAACTTCCTTCTAAAAGCTTTCAAAACTATTTGACATATAGAAATCAATGAAATTCTCAATAATTTTCACCTGGTCTTATAGGTGAAAAAACCCTGATAATATAAAATTTAACAGTTTGTATTTTAGATTCTTACAAGAATTCTTATAACCCCTAAAGTATATTCCATGAATCTAGTTCTCCAAATATCGGCTTTATAGTCAGTAAACGTGGTGGTTTGGATTGATCATCAACTTCCAGAATCTTGAATCCCCTAGAAAATGAGTCTTAGTGATTTTCTAGCTTAGGTTAATGATGGTAGCAAGATTCACCTTAAGTGTAGACAACGTCATCCCATGGACTGAATGAAACAGAGAAAGTGAGCTAAGATCCCTGCTGACTTCATAAGTAATGTAATCAGCCACCTCAGGCTCCACCATGGTGGGCTGTTCTCTGGAACTGTGAATCAAAATACACACATGCTCTCCCTTCTTAAAGTTGCTTCTCTCACAGCAACTACAAAAGCTGGCAATTCAATAAGAGTTTAAGATTAGTTATTTTTTAAATTAATATCTGTGTATGGAAAACTAAGGAGCAAATGGAACCCTTCAGTTTTCACGGTTAAATCCAATTGTAGTCTATCAGATTTTACTTTTATTATTTTTAATTATTCATATGATATGTGTGCAGAAAACACAGCTTAGAAAAATCATGGGAGGAAGCAGGATTGTCAGTCACACAGAACTACTTCCTTCAACATGCAATGATGCCTGGCCACCTGGAATATCTGAGGGAAACGAGGCCATTCAGCCTGGTGATTCTTTGCGAGTATATTAGGAGCCAGCCTCTACCTAAATCCCCGGTATTCTGAACATTGTCAGGCCCTAATCCTGCAGTGACTAGAACTCATCCCTGAGAAAGAGGCCCCATGTACTTTGCCTCCTCCATCAATAGAATCTATCCTTATCTTCATCAAAGAGCTTTCATCTAGGTCCTAGCCATGAGCTCTGTTTATCAGCCAATAAAATTCATTCTTCTTTTAAAGGTCACTGGTTACAAATCCTACTATATTGAAATGTGTAAGAAAATATAAACCATGAGGTCAGTCCCTGAAGGTCTTGACCCCAGTGCCTACAAAGATGGTAGTGTCCCAAGATGGTACCATCCAAAGATGGTAGTTTCATTCTGCACTTCACATAGATCATCCTACTTGTGTGGATAGGAGAGGGCAGAGGGGGAGGGGTGACTCAAGAACCAGCTTGTCTCCAACTTCAACTTAAAAGCCACCTTATAGTTAAGACAAACTAGGTTCATTACTATGTGTGATGAGACATGTTTCTCAGTGATTGGGCTATGCCTCCTATGCCTCACAAACACTTCTGTACTGCCTCTTCTAAGAATGGTGATCCTGTCTTTGTTTCAAAAGGTTAATAACCATCTTGCAACCCTACTTTTGTTTCAAAAGGGCAGTTATGGATACCTTGTTATGACTTCCTGTTGTTATAACTACCTTGCAAATCATGTCTTTGCTTCAGGAGGCCATTGTGACTAATTTGTTATACTTATTTTCTGCCTATTTTGTCCATCGAATTGCCTATTTGGAAATTCCCTACCCTGCTGCCTTCCTTGAATCCAACATAACCTATCCAACCCCCACCTTAAGGAGAGGCAGCCTGTATGTATGATTTTTTTTAAAAGCTTGCAACTTCGTTCAATTAATTGCTTGCTTTAATTAATTTGGCCATGATGATTTGGATCAGTTGTCTTTCTTCTCCCATCTTTGGGGTTAACATTGTCTGACATACATGAGTGTCTGTGATTATGTGGAGCATATGTAGGTGCCTGTGTAGGCAGCTGTTAGCCATTTGACATGGATGCTTGGAACGAAACCCCTGTCCATAAAAGCTGTCCACACTCTGACCTGCCAAGTTGTCTCTAGCCCCTCAATCGTAGCCTCAAAGGAAAGATCCTCTTACAGTGTGTTATAATAGAAGAATCCTGGGGGAGGGGAACAGGAAGCCCCCCTCCTAGCTCAGGAGCTATGATAGCTGGGGGAGGGGAGTGATTTCTCAGCAGGGGTGTGACTGCCAGTAGGTTTTCCAAGTTCAGATGCAGAGCTCCACACTCATTAGCAGGTTGGTGGGACTAATTGGATTCCCTGGATTTTGTTGTTGATTTGTTTTGTTTTGATTTAAAAAAAAAAAAGAGAACAAGAAGTATGGAGATGTGTTAAGGGGCTCATGGTAGTGGGAAAGGAGACCTAGAGGTAGCTATGATCCAGATACATTGTGTCCATGAATGAAACTGCCAAAGAACAGATCGTTAGCATTGTTTTCAAGTAACTAATGCTCCTTTCCTACCATACTTACATTTTTCTAGAAGGTTCGCCCTTCACATCAGATCATGTTAATGATGTAAGCGAACACACAGCAAGAAGCTGGAGATTTTAAGAGCTGTTTTGTTGGTTCCCAGCTCTCACCTCACAGGGAGAAAGGGAGTTGGCAAAGGCAGGAAGTTGCCAGTCCTCGGTGGTCATCTCACCTCCTCTGCCAACCTTTCACTGTGGAGTCCCTCTATACTGCTTTAGGGGATAATGAAGACTCGGCCTTGGCCGAGTTTGGAAATATGAAAAGTTAGCTGTTTCATATCTATGTGAATACACAGAACACTGCTGAACTGTACAAACAAAAGTAATTAAGGAGTTGGGAGCCCAGGCCAGTGGTACAGCGTGTGCTTAGAATTCACAGGGCCCCGACTCCCTTCCTCTGCATCTGAAGAAAAAAGTGAAGGTAAATTTTATGATGTGCATATTTTACAACAGTTAATTTTAACAACTTTAAGGATGGCTGGGATGCTCATATACCTACACAGCTGTTATATTTCATTCTAATTTATTAAGGACACAAGAACTCCCATGTTATTAAAGCATCTTTGAGGATTTTCATAGCCCATCTATTCCCAGCTGGACTTTATTAATGGATGGCATTGTTTTCTCCTAAATGTATAAAGTAATTAGAATTTCAACATGGGCAACTGGGAGTTTTGAATAGTACCTACAAGAGATTATAACATGCCAAAACCTCATAAGACAAGTGAAAATCTGAAAGTGTCTAGTATCCCAACTTCCTTCTGTTCTGTGGGCAGATACAAACTGACACTGGAGGAAAATGGATGTTTCATGACTTTGGAGCTTCTAAAGACTCTCTGAACTAGATTTTGCCTTCTTTCTAGTGAGTGGAATAGCCTGGAAGTCATAAAATCTCTGATGTGCTGTGAAGTACTCTGCTGATTTGCTGTCAGCCCCAGGCCAAGCATCATGGCATCTTGACCTGTGTCTGGTGACTTAGCACCAGCTTCTGTCTCAATATTTCCCATCATTACAGAACTTGCTGAAATTTTATCTAAACAAGGTCATGGGCTCCCTTCCTAGAAATGAGGTTGAAAGTGGTATTTGCTGTATGTTATTAATAGGATATTTTAAAAGATTTCCCTAGATGAGTCTAGAGGTTCTTTTTCCCCATAAATCTCAAATTCAATTAGCTTTTCTGTAAGCAACTTGTATGCACCAGGCACCAAGAAAAGAGCCAGGCCCTAAAACTGGAAGAACAAGTTGCTCAGAATCTCAGAGTGCCTGAGACTGAAGAATATGTCTCAGGTAAATATTTTCAATTCCAATATCAGTATGTTTTCTTTTTTTACATGCCATTTCTCCCCCTTCTCTGTCTGTCAATCTCTCTGTCTCTCTGTCTCTCTCTGACTCTCTGTACTCTCTCTCTCTCTCTTTCTCTCTGTTCTGTCTCTCTCTCTCTCTCTCTCTCTCTCTCTCTCTGTGTGTGTGTGTGTGTGTGTGTACATTCATGAATGTGAAGTGTGGGCTCAACATATCAACATAGAGTGACTTCCTTAATTACTCTATATTTTATTTGTTCCTTTTTAAACCCCAGCCTCTTACTGAACCTAGAATTCATCGATCTGCCTGGGATTGTCCTGTCTCTACTTGCCAGAACTGAGATTTCAGCCACATGCTACCACACTAGGCTTTTGTGCATGGGTGTTAGGAACCCAGTTCATGTCCCCACACTTGCCTAGTGAGTGCTTTGCTGATTGATCCTTCTCCAGACTCTTTAATCATAGAATTTTAAGTTGCTTCATGATTTAGTCAAATATGAGGGACAGAAACAATTTACGTAAAGTATATACAAAATAATAAATATTCTCTGAAAATCATCTCGCATGCTGATACATATCCATTATCCCAGCATTTGGGAGACTATGACAGGAAGATCATAAGATCAAGGTCCACCTGAGATACTAAGCAAAACTCCATCTCAAAGGTAACAACAAAAAGTCACTGAAAAGCATCAGAGACTTTTGACTTGGCTTGACTTCCAATGCCATTGTGTTAACAAGTGTGTAATACTTGTGCCTGTGTTTCTTCACCTCTAAACTGTGATCATCCCTCCTCTCTATATGAAGGATGAGATAAGTTGGTAAATGTATAATGCTTAGGATGGCTCCTGCTGCACCGTGGGTATGTTGTGTTTCCTACTATTACTACATGCATCGTGCACATGGGTGAGGAACCCAGACTTACTCTCCAGAGTGGTGGGTGGGGGCTTTACTTGCTGGTCCATGGGCATCTGACAAGAGCAGCTGAGCAGTTGTTGGATGATCCCTGGACTTAGCTGCTTAAAGTCCTCCTGAGAAATGGACAGATTGCTGTGGTTTTGAAGAAATATCTCCACCAGCTGCCTAGCAGAGAAGCAAGCCTGTATGAAGAAAACACAGAGTTACAAACCTCAGCCTTCGATCAGCTGGAAGAGCCACCCAATGAGGCAGAGCTCCACAGGACTGCAACAGATGTATGAGACATCATTGCGATGACATCATTCCAACTTCCCTCAATACCTTTGCATTGTTAACCCTTTGTTATCTATCTCCCAAGGTTTATTTAAAAATATATAGTACCTCTCTTTCATTCTGAGTATAATTTCATATTCCTGAAATGTATCTTTTCTTTCTGGCAAAGAGAGACAGATTTACAATGTGTTGCATGGTATTCTAACCAGAGACCCCTCAGAAGTTTACAAGTTTTTGTTTTCCCCCATTTTTCAATTGGGGAAACTTTGATTGTACAAAGCCAATTTTATATGCTAAAAAGGAACCATGTGGTAGTGAAATTGGTGGCTTTGATACTATCTCACATAACAAGGCTAAGTCAAAACGTGTTTTCAAAAGAAATGAAAGGTTAAGTTTAGAAGGGAATGCTATGTCAGCTAGCCAGTATAAAAATTAAATAATAGAGTGACCTGTCTCTGTTAACATCCTATACAAAAACAAACAAACAAACAAACAGCAAAAATAACTGTTATTTTTGACAGAATTTATCTTTGTCCAGTTTTACCTACAGTTTTGTTCTTTCATGTTATATAGGCATACTTAGACAAACATTCCTAAAATAAATGCAACATGCCTTTAAAAAATGTCTTTAAAAAGAGTAAAGATTGTTTTTGCAGTTTAAAAGTAAAAAGTAGGCTTGTATGCATAAAAAATTGCAACTTAAGAAAGTCTTGAATAAAGATTCATGCCACCAAGGCTGAAGGTCTCAGTTCAATTGCTGAGAACCATGTGATAGAAGGAAAGAACTGATGCCTTCATGTTGTTCCCTGACCTCAAAGAAGGTGTGTGTGTGTGTGTGTGTGTGTGTGTAAAATGTTCCACAATAGTGTTTCTTATTAAAATGTGTGTGTAATTAACTTACTTGAACATTTTCTAAATAATAATAGAATAAAGAACAAAGAGTAAAGACTATGCTATTAACCAAGCTATACGCACATTCTGTGTCTGCAATTTAATTTAAGCAATTACTACCTCTATGCCTTACCATTAGGATGAAATATTACAAAAAGTAGTCTTATATAATAGTTTTCATATGAATGAGATATACAACTCCATGCCCAATGTATAATAAATAGTTAATAAGTATGATCCAATACCATGGGACATTAACTTCTGAACATTGTAATGAGCTATGCAGAAAAATATTCTACAATACAAGTCTGTGCAATGCTGGGCTTCTTGAGATGAATGAAATTTGTTTTCTAATGGGCTTCTCAAGACTGTTATGTGACACAGTGAAATATCTGTCTTAAGAATGGATTTGCGCATGAGCTGACCATACAGGGTGAGTACAAAGAGAAGCAAAACCTTTGATCCCAGCTGCTGAAGAGTCAGAAGCAGGAGCCCTGAAAGTGCAAGGCCTTTCTGGGTAGATAAAGAATTCAGACAAGACTGAGGAAACTAGTGAGACTCTGCCTCAAGATAAAAAGTGGGGGTTGGGGAGATAGCTCAACATGTTAAATAATTGCCATGTAAGTGTGAGAGTCCGAGATTGGATCCCCATAACACACACAAAATCTGGACAGGTCCGGAAACTCGCCTGTACTCTTGGTGTACTGTAAGTATGGAGAAGGGACTGCCAGATCACACTGGCTTACTATGGAAGCAAAATTGGTGAGCTCTGAATTTGAGTGAGAGCTTACCTCAATATATAAGGTGACAATCAATGAGGAAGACTCTACTACATTCTCTGACCTCTAATCACATGGTACACATATACATACACAAACATGCATACACACACATGTCAAGAAAAAAATAAAAATCTTAAAAGAGCTAAGAATGTAGTTCAATGATAGTATACTTATATAGCCTAGGATAATTCCCAGAACCATTTGAAAGAACCAATTTATTATACAAATATGATTCTGATAGTCAACACACAAAGGAATCTCTTCCTAATCTACAGTAAATTTAAAGTATCTGCTTATCACTATTGTTACATATGTAATGATTAAATCCTCTACTGATTTGTACGATTCTTATGCCTAAGGCCTATCTTTGACCAATTTGGCATTCTTCATGCCAAGATAGCATAAGTCCATATTAAGTGCTTAGTATATCATTTCTAAATTATTTATTCATATATTCAGTATGGACCTAAAAGAAACCCTAAAATTTTGGCCTATTTCTATGTTTGTAGAAATCCACTTACAGAAAAAGAAAACTATAAGCACACATAGAGAGATAGAATGCATTGAGAAAAATGCACATTTTCTTCGTAAGTTTTTTTTAATTCTGCTAGAACTTTCTTCAGCAATAAAGAATGATAACATAAAAAATGGAAATACCTGATCCCAGGAAACAGAATGATCGTCAGATTTGTTGTCCATTGCTGTAGATGCCTTGGGGTCTCTCAAACCATGTACCACTGTATTTTGTTTCCTTTGGTGTTGATGGAGACTATCCTTTTTGGCACAGGCCCTTCTGGTTGAAAGTATGCTCAGAAGTTGCTCTAGTTCTAGAAATTTCATATAAAATCTGGTGTCACATAGAATAGATAGGTCACATTTAGAGTAGTCACGACTTCCATGGCCACAGCACAAACTTTTTAACAAGGTAAACTGGTTCTATTGAGAAAGGTTAAAATGGAACAACAAAAGGATGTATGTACTTCCCACAGGTACTAATCTGTCAAAAGATCTTGGCTAAACTTGGGTGATAATTCTTTCAAGAATAATCCTACATTGTTACAACCAAGACATAATAAAAGCGAGCAGCCAGGAGACATACATTTCACTGATGAAAGAGAAAGGAAATGGCTCAAGAGTCAATGCATTTGCTACCAGACTTCATGATTCACTTTGATTCCTGGGTCCCAAGTGGTGGAAGGAGACAACCAACTCTAGACAGATTTCCTCTAATCTTTTCTTGCGAACTGCGGTACCCTCATGTCTATACACATATACACAAACATATCCATGCACTCACACATACATATGTATAAAATAACTAAAATGCAATAAAAATTGTAATTAAAAAATATGAAGTTAAAAACTGGCCCGATCTTCAGGAAATTTAGTCCCTTAATGTAACCTACATCCTCAAAAGATTGCATAGTTCTTTCATGTATATAAATCAATCAAAATGTTTTCCTTTTAAATGTATATGCAAAAAGAGGAAATAAGTGAAAGCATGTAGAGATTAGAGAGGTGCACTAGCTCTTATTTTTAATTCTGCTGTTGATGGCACACATATATTGTAGTTCAGTATTCTTAATTCATCTCTTTGCTATTAAAAACATGAATACAGAGAGCAACTAAATAAAATGCCCATTCTATATGGCATTACTTTTTAAGTAAAATATAATTTTCCTAAACAGTAAAACAAGCATTATTAAGATTATCAAATAATTTTATTGTAAATGACCAATTTTAAAGAAGAACAAAAATATTACCAGCTTTCCGGATAATTTAGAAAATGTGACCTGTGTTCAGGAAAAACAGCAAACAACAGGTATATCTCAGAACATTCCTAAATGTAGAATTTCATACCCAAAGTCCCCAAGGCAGTTAGCAATATTATGTTTAAGAAACTAAACAAAACCATATTTAAATAATTAAAGCTAACCATGGTAAAAAAAATTAGATAAAAGCCAATTTTCAATAAGATGATAAAAGTTATATAAAATTTCCAGCAGATATTCTGTAGTGTTGAGACAAAACTGAAAAATAATTACAAAAACATCAATAAATGATATTTGTAAGAAAACAGAAAGTAAAATTCACCCATCATTTAGATTGGGTAGCAGAAAGATTTTTTTTCTGCAGAATAGAGGGGTGGGGAGAACTGGATTAAATTTCAGAGACCTAGAAAACAACAGTTATTATCAACAGATACAGATTGGCAGCCACAGGCAGACAGAACAAAGGCTCATGAAGAGATGCTGATGGAAACAATGGTCAAGAACTCAGGTGTATTACAAAATCCTCATTAGATGCTGAGGAACTTTACCAAGCACAAGGAGGTTAAGTAAGGAAACATCCATGTCCATACACATTATAGTCAACCAGCTTAAAATCAAAGATAAAGTCTTGAAAGCAACAAGATAAAGTGATTCAGATATGTGAAACAGGTGATGGCTGACTTCCCATCTGATCAATGAGAACCAAAAAAATAACAGGATGATGTATTCATAGAATGGAAAGAAATGGTTGTTAATGGTTTTATATCCAACAAAACAAACCCTCAAAATAAATTGGGAAAAATAAAATCCAAGCAAATAGGAAATGAGAATTTTTTTTTGGTAGTGGACATATAGTACAAGAAATACAGAATTATGTTCTCCTTTTATTTATATACATGTATGTATATGTGAGTATGAGTATGTGTATGTGTGCCCAGGTGCCTATAGAGGCCAGAAGAGGGCAGTGAGTTCCCTCAAGCTGGAGTTTCAAGCAAGTTCCAAGTCTTCTGGTATGGATATTGAGAACTGAAGAACAGTAAGACCTATTTACAACACTGAGCATCTTGCCAGTCCTGGAATGAAATTCTTTAGGTTGAAAAGAAACAAACTGAACTTTCCTTTGGGTAAAATTTCAGTTTGTTCAAGTTTATTATAGGAAATGAAGAGCTTTAGAAATTGTAGGTTAGTGTAAGAGACTCTGTAAATATATCTATAAATATAAATAAATTCAATGATAAAATATTACAGGTTTTTTTTTCAAGCTCAGAATGACAGGAATATAAGTAACCCACTGTATTCTTGAATATTGTATTGCAATTATTAAACAAAGCAGGCAGATGAGAGGGCAAGGAAAATTGCAGGAATTGGAAGGAGACAATACTGTTTGGACATGGTGTGTGTGTGTGTGTGTGTGTGTGTGTGTATGTGTGTGTGTATGTGTGTGTGTGTGTGTATATGTGTGTGTGTGTGTGTGTCTGAAACTTCAGGAAACCAATGCAAATAACAATTTTCATGAAGCAGATTACAAACTTAATCTATAAAAGTCACATATGCATACACTCCACAAAAACACACATAGGCATAATGAAGTTGAAAGATATATTATTGAATACAATGTATAATGTGTTACAAATGACATTCCTCCCCAAGCACTGTGGGTGTTCTACAAGGGCACTTGGTCTGTTGTCTACTGTCATCATGTGAAGATGTGCCTTCCTCTACTCTAAAATGTACTGTGCATGTCTTATATAATATGTGTTTCTTTTCTGCATTCTCCCAATAGAGATAGATCAAAAGGACCAGAGAGCAGAGACAAGGCCAGAACAGAGCATTAGATCATCATTTTATCTAAGCTTCATATAACCAATTACCAAAAGCTTATGAACCTCATAGAAAAGATAACCAAATATTACCAGTTGTTTTATGGAAACCACCAACCATTAAATAGTGTTCTTCAATAAATAAATGACAATGAATCAAATTTCCACCTACAGCCACCAAGTCACAGGAAATGGATAGTGTGGACGTTCATGGTCATTCTGAATGCAATCAGCAATCAACAGGGCAATCACTCCTTTTACTCCCCCAACAAATAATTTATGATAAAATAGACAGGATCAGGGTAGAGGCATATATGGCACTTGTAAAGGAAATGAGAATCCTACCAACATTTTACATTTTGTGGATTTCAGATATAATTTGTCTATGTGTGTGCTTGTGTGTTTATCTGTGTGAGGATAGACACGCATGTGCACAGCATGCATGTGGAAGTCTACAGTGTCAGTCCTTACTTTCTCCCTTGCATGAGACACAGACTCTTGCTCTCACTGTTTATGCCAGGCTAGCTGGCCCATGAGCTTCTGAGGGAGTCTTCTGTCTCTGCCTGTCTTTCCAGAGGAATGTTGAGATCACTAATCTCTACCATGCCTGGCTTTATTGAGATGTTGATGTGCTGTGCAGAATCTCAACTTAGCGTCTTTATGTTTTCACAGGACACAGTTTACCCATCTTTCTAGCTCATTTTGTGGATCTTATCTAGACCCTGATTCATTAAAAAAAATATAGATTTTTAAAACTCAGGAAAACGTGGTCCAACATTCTCCAGTGCTGAGAACTGATTACTTTAGGCTGGTATTGGTAATGAGATCAAAAAGAAAATTCACCTTCAGACACTTAGATTCAGATATTGAAACTTTCAACTCATTTCAGATACTTAGCTTTCAAGTCATTTTCCTTATTAAGTACAAAGAAACATACAATATCAATATTCAGATCTCCTTCCTTGCAGCACATTTCATCTTGGAGCCTCGAAATAATTTTATCATAAATGAAATCCGATGAATTACTTAAACCACTTTGACTCGAGGCAGAGCATGCACTCTGCACCCACCAAAGAGCTCTCTGGATTCATGAATGAAAGAAATACACACACATACACACACACACTAGCTAATTTTGATATGCCTTGAGTAGCTCAGTGGCTAGGCACTTCTAAACCTCCCCATGGCTAGCAAACACTTTCTCTGGTATTCCTGAATTAACCTCTTTTAAAATCTATATTTCATCTCTGCTACCCCAGACCCAATTGGGGAAGTGGCCGCTAGGACTACTTTCCCAGATTCTTACATGCCAGCGGGCCTTTAAGTTTCATCTTTCTGCTTTTTTTTCTCTTGGTCCCTTGCCTGAGCAATCTAAAAGTCCTACCCCATCTCCCTGTCTAGCCATTCTTTACTATCAGTCAAAGCCAGTTGGGGGCAAAGATCCTAAGATCTGGAAGTGGCTTTGAGAGCAGAATTCATACAAAGCATTATTACCAATTCCCAACACAGAAGTAGATGAATAACATACAAGTTACTTCTGCTGAGAAAGAAATGGCTTACTTTTATGATTACATGCAAGCTTCTGCAGACTCTCTTGGGCCATTTTGAACAGCATTTTTATCATTCCATGCTCTGCCATCTCAGGTCCAATGTTATGTATGAAATAGGGAAGGGTTTAGTTAGTTCTCAAAGACAGGATTTTAAATCTGTCAAAAAAAATATGGCTGGAGATTCTACCCTCAACAGAACCTCTCATAATACATTGTTGCTAAATTCTGGAAAGTCCTATGAGAGAAAGGAACAAATTGAAACATAACAGCACAACCCTCAAGGTAATGTAAAATTATTAAATTTATAAATTTAATAATTTAGGATTTTTCAATTTTTAATTTGATTCCATGCCCCTACAAAAATGGACCAAGTTTGTGTATATGCTTCATCAGCCAATAGACTTCTGCCCTAAAAGGCCATCTGTGCCCTCTTTATCACATGCCAAGATATGACAATGTTTAAAACAGACATGGATAAATTCAGTCAACAAAATAGTATAGCCTTTGTTTTCTGGCACAATTAATCAGACAGATGTGACTTGGAAATGAAATTTGCGAAAAACAATCTTACCAGATAGGTGGAGGGTATTGGTACTATTCAGGAAACTGAAAATATATTCTGTAAAATCATCTGGGGAAGGCAAGTTTTTTCTCCCCAGACAAACTCCTTGGAGTGACAGAGCGATGATGGTTGCGGCCAGCTGAGGAAGTGTCTTTTCGTCAGCACCATTGCTGCTCTGAATGCCAGATTCCCTCTGCAAAATCTTAGTTTCCATACACTACAGCCAAAAACAAGGGGGAAATGTTAACTTCTGGAGTTCTGTTGAGGAACTGTATATCTAAAAGAAGACTGGTTTGTAGGAATGATGTCATCATCTACTACCTGGGGGGGGACTCGATTTGGGAAACGTTTGACTTTTTCAAACCTAATCCCACCCTCATGCATCCGAGTTATCTACCCTTCCTTATGATTGTCTTAAAGACAGACTTTCTGAAGTGCATACTCTGCTCTTACAGCTTGCGTCCTTTCCCTTGATGAATTTTCTCCCAGATTCAAGGACTCTTGTAGGCTAGATGACTTTCAACTGCATCCTAGCATTGATGGCACGCTGGGACCTGAAATGATTAATCTTAACAGTCAACTTGATGAGGTTCAACATCGCCTGGGAGAAGGGTTTCTAAGCATGCCCACGGGAGAGTTTCTTACTGAAGTAGAAAGAGCCATCCAATGTAGGTGGTGTCACTCCCTACGGTTGGGATTCTAGGCTGTATAAAAAGGAGAACACAGGCTGGTAACAAGTATTCACTGCTGTTTTCCTACTGGTTGTGGGACTGGGTGACCAAGTATTTCATGTCTGTACTGTCTTGATGAACCTCATGCCTCTAACATTCTTTTTTACAGCCTATGAAAATTTTACATTACCTTGAAGGTTGTGCTGTTATGTTTCAATTTGTTCCCTTCTCTCATAGGACTTTCCAGAATTTAGCAACAATGTATTATGAGAGGTTCTGTTGAGGGTAGAATCTCCAGCCATTTTTTGACTCAAGAAGTCCTTAGAGTACAATCAATATCTATCTTCCAGAAGAGGCAGGGCTAGGATGAGCTATGGACAGACCCATGTATGTTTACCACATACCCAGAAAATAGCAGAAAGAACTGCAAAGTCAAGCACTGGGGATTGGTCGAAGATAATGAAATTACTTATGGAGTTACTTATGGAGGTGATAGTGAAGGAATGGGGTGGCATTTATATTCTGGTCTTGTAGTATGGCTGGATGAGGACACTAAGATATAAAGCCACTTCTCCTAGAAGTTGGTTGAGGACCATCTAGAATGGCTACTAGAGGACTGCCCTGTGGAAGTCAAGTTCTATGCATTTTAAGAGCTGGGACTGCAAGGGATAGACTGGTGTGCAACTCCTATGCTGTCTAGGACAAAGCATCAGTCTGCAGAGAGATGTCACCAGCCTTCTGCAAAGGCTTGACTGACTGACTGGCCACTTAGGTCATTGTGGGTAAATAGACTACAGGAACCATCCAGAAGTCACATATATACATTGGTGTAGTTGGAAGATCACTGTGGTAAAGCCTAGAAAGGTGCATGACAGTAGTTTGCTTCTTGTTAACTAGATGAAAAAAAAGTAGTTTCCTATGTCCTGTTATTTTATTCTCTATAGATGTTTGATCTTACAAATACTGTAAAGGCTGAACACTGACCATGTGGGCAGTGTAACTAGAAACCCACTGCTACCCATCATTTGCCTTTAAGTTCTGGATTTCCATTTCTATTTAATCTACACCAGTAAAGGGGCAGGATATCTAAAATCCTAGTGGGTAATTCAAGCCAATATTACATCATAGAGAAATCGCAATGAAGATGTTACATTTAGGAACACATCCTTATTCAAGCTAAAAATTAAATTCTATTAAGTAACCTTTTCCTAACATGGAAACAGGACTAATTTGGTCAAAGGTTAATACTCACAGAATTAGAGGTGGCATACAGACAGATCTTTGCAAGGTCTTTAGTAAATATGCTTTTTCTTGTATACTAAGTAAGAAGAGATATTAAGCACATTTGTAACATTTAGAAAGGGGATTTGCTGGTTGTTGAGCCAGAACAGGCCAGCAGAGACCTTTTCCTCTTGGACAACAGAATGGAGACTAAGAATTAAGCTTTTTTTTAAAGAAATCAATGAATAATTCAAAAGATAATAAAGATGCACAACCATTGTTTCATAAATAATGTTCATACCCCTTCAAATTGTGGTATGGATCCTCAAAGAACTCTTCTGGAAATATGACTCAAGATTTATGAGGCAGAGGATGTAGTTCAGTGGCAGAATGCTTGCCTAACAAGCCCAAAGCCCTGGGTTCAATCCCCAGTATCAGTGATGATGATGATGACAATGACTGGTGGTGTTGGTGGTGGGTGTGTATGTGTGTGTGTTATAAATATGTGTGTAAATGTGTATGTACCCTGATTATGACCATGTGGAAGCCAGAAGTCAGTCAGTAATTATCCTCTACCTTTATGGTTTTTTTTTTTTTGAGACAGTGTCTGTCAATAAACTTGTAGCTTGCCATTTTGGCTAGATTAACTGACCACAAGTCCCAAATAACTGCCTTTTCTTCTCCAACCCCAAGACTGCAGGAGTAATTGTAACCCTTGGCTTTTACATAGGTGCTAGAGACACAAATGCAGGTGTTTGTATTGGTACTTCAAGCATTTTGTTCCTGAGCCATCTCCTCAACTCCATGGGTAATAATAATAATAATAATAATAATAATAATAAACATTGCATTCAGATACCTTTGTTTGCTGAAACTTCCCATTGTAAACCAGAAAGTAAAAGTATGCTTGAAAGGCCATCATTCCTAGAATAGCAATGAAGACAGGTGCCGTGCCCCTGTCCTGGGCTGGGGGTAGATAAGAAGCCTGGACATACAGTGCTAAGCAGCATTGGGCTGCTGTTTGTTGAGTATTGCAAATAATGCTTTTGCAAGTGATTTCATCGATGAAATCACTAATGATAAATCATCTCTTAAACTGTTTCCACCTTCTTCCTTGGACAGAAGCCATGACAAATGGACACATGGCCTTCCACCACTTTAGTTCATCTCTTGGATGTGGCTCAAAAGCTTTGAGTCATGGTTATTAGGGAGATGAGAGCTGCCCTGTCACCTGGCCTGCCTACTCACCCACCCGCCCACCCACCCAGCTTCTGCCTAAAAGTCATCTGACATTTAGTCATCCCATTTCCTCTTGGACTTTTAGATTATGTCACTTACTATCCTGGAGTTAAGCCGGAAATAGTTATCTCTCTTAGATGTTCACCCATGACCTAGGAATAAGTGGTAAAACTAAGACCAATCCTACAGCTCCCCCATTCTTTACTTCTTACCTGACGACTAGAAGTGCCAAAGTGCTTCCTGGTGAAAGCCAAGATGTCATCAGTCTCCTTTTCTGAAAGGAAATAGGAGTCTTCATCCTGCCTGAGGCCAAGTAGACTGTGCAGGTAAAACTCATATTCCCTGGTGCTCATGTTGAGGTTGGAAGAACAGATCTCTTCCTGATGAATGATGTAATAGAGGAGGAGGAGTGAAACTCTCTGGATTACCTCCTCTCTCAGCTCATCCTTCAAATCTCCCCCAGCTGTGAGTAACAGCACATCGGGTTCCAAACACTGTAGGGAAAGGTAAGGAAGAAAGAAGACAAAGCCAAGCTTTACACAGAGCTCTAAAGTATTACACACACAAAGTTTCAAGTGTTTGTGCCTTGTGAGTACAGGGCAAAGCGGTCAGTCCCTGCAGCTACATTCATGGAGACTGACTGAGTCATGGTGAGACTTTTGTCTGACCACCATCTCCTCCTGGGGACCCTTTTGTAAAAGGGGACTCTTTGTCCTCAAGATGTTGATTTGCTCCTTTGTATAAAACCAGCCAATTCCCTGGCTTTAAAATGATGTTCCACATAGCATCCTTTGTCTTTTTCTAGCCATAAACCTTGAAGAGTGGTGAGTGGTAGAAGGGCTGGTCTAGAACTATGGCTTTTCTGACCCCACAGAAATAGTAGTCCTAAATGAGTAAGTTCATATAAATGAATCAGACACATGAAAGTTATAGCAAGTGAGTTGGGGGTGGGGCCAGTTGTGGACTAAAATCAGTTCCTTAAAACAGTGGCCGTGGCCTTAAAAGGATCTGATAACTACCTGACATTTTCAGTTGAAATCTTAAGCATCTAAGACAGATGAAGAGGGCAATGTCTGGGGTTGGGTTTTTGAGGAAGATCATTGTTCCAGAGTTCCCGAAAAAGGATCATACATTGCCTTGAAGAAGAGAGACAATAAGGGACTGAAGGCATCGTGAGCTCCCCACGTACAGTACACGCATCAGTTTCCACAAGATCCTACAGAATTATCCCAGAAGAATTAACCCTTTGATTAGAGATTGGAAAAAGAGGTTCAATATGCCTCAATGGCTAGAAGTTTCCCCACTAGAGGTATTTCCCCTCCTGGAAGCTATGCAGGGCCCTAAATCCCACTATGACTGAGCTAATTCTATAGGAGTTACTAATGTTAATCCCAAAGATGGAAGGTAACCCATTTGGGTTGGAGAAAAACCTCCAACCCGAATCATGGAAGGCAAGCATTTGATTAGAGCAAGGTTTTTTTTGTTGTTGTTGTTGTTGGTTTTTGTTTGTTTTTTGTTTTTTTAAACTAGGGCTGCTTCCTACTAAGGTGGGGCTTGAGATGTCAGTCTTGAATGTGAAGAAGACAAGGCTTTCATACAGTTCAGGGTAGAGAGTTTTTCCGAATGGGACATTTGTTGGACAAAATAGTCAGGATTACAAGAGCAGAAAACTAAGTATAACAAGTCAGCCCCTCCTGAAACAAAGGTAGGGTTGCAAGATACCACGTTTTGAAACAAAGACATGACTCCTGTTTCCTGGAACAGGCAGCACAGAACCATTTGCAGTTAAAGTTACAGGTGGGGCAGAGTGAAATCCTTGCGAAACAGAGGTTTAATAATAAGCAGGAATAAGCCTAGTTCATCTTTACTATAAAATAGCCTTTAAGCCTAAGATAGAGGCAGGCTGGTTCTTCACTTAATCATGATGTGAGTCCATTATAACTCTGTCTAGGGCCTGGGAATACAGAGCAGTTCCCAGAGCTCTTGTCTATCATGCATAAAGCCCTAGGTTCAATTCTCACAACTAAAAACAGAAAACATTCCAATTATTCTGAGAGAGAGAGAGAGAGAGAGAGAGAGAGAGAGAGACAGAGAGACAGAGAGAGACAGAGAGAGAGACAGAGAGACAGAGAGAGACAGAGAGAGAGACAGAGAGACAGAGAGACAGAGAGACAGAGAGACAGAGAGAGACAGAGACAGAGAGGAAGAGAGAGAGAGAGAATGTGCACCAGGATCAGGACCAAACTGTTCATTTTTTAAAACTACAACTTTAATGCCTTTACTCTTAAATGCCCCACGATTTCAGATCCTTCATATTGATTTTTCTAATTCCATTTTACATTTTTTTCTCCTCATAAAATCAATACCACCACCTCAGTCTTTCTTTCCCCTGACCCTGAGAAATATAAACCCATTCCTCGCTCTCCTGGTTTCCCACAGAATATCTAACATGAGCATGACCTGTCAACAATATGCCTTAAATTAATGAAGAGATCCGACAACAAGCCAAACCCTGTGGTTTTGGCCAGAACCTGAATGTCTGTGCAACTGGATGATTCCTCCCCACCCCCAACATGCCACTAGCTTTTCATGAAGGACAAGAAGACATTTTTAGGCATCTTACAAAAGGAATGTTCTGAGAGCCAAGCCTTCTCCTATCAGTTTCCCTTCTCTTCAGTTTCCCAGAGCAAAAGGATAAAAAGCCCGAAGATGCAGCACTCTTAGACTGAGCATTTCCGAGCCCAGGAATAGATACAATTCAAGTGGAAGCTAAACAGCCCAAACCCTTGATAATGTCACCAAAAACAACATAAAACACCCCTTCTTCCTCTTCAGCCCCAAACATGGAGAACAGTCTTGCCTGTTTATGTTCACCCAGCAAATTTAATATTCAACCAGTCTTAATAAGGCACTTCATGTCATTAAAGGAGACCGTGGCCCTGCAGCAGATTCTCAGCGGAAATTAATAAGATCTGACTCCTGGTTATTTCCAGTGGGATGTCTGTTGTTACTATGTATATCTATTAATGTCATCACAGACGAGCTGCCTATTATAACACATCTCCCCTGGGAACCATTGAGTGTTTTAATAATTATGGCGTTATTTATCATTCACAAAGAGCAGAGAAAAAATTCTATCTGTGTAAGACCCTTTCTGTCACAACAAGGACAAAACCAGAAAACATTTGGCCAGGAAATGCACACCCTCACCCCACCCTCTGTCCAGATCCCTGTGGGAATAAGAAAGCTAGTCCAAATTGACTTTAGAAGCAGCCCTGCACTTCTGGTTTGCTTATACATGCTTTCAACTTACCTATGTATCTATAGGTTTTTCCTTTAAAACTTCACCTGGGATACAATGACAAAGACCGATTTCATGGGCAGTTGTTTTACAACCCAAGTTCTCCTCCACAGTGAAACTTGATGGACCTCGTCCAGGGACCCAAAACACCCACACTGGAACCTGATGGACCTCCTCCTACAACAACCAAACCCTGGGATAAGCAATGCCTTCCCCCACCCCCAATTCCATGCTAAAGCAATCTGGAAAGGGTTGCAAGGGCAGAGGCTGGGTTTAAAGGGGTGAGGAGATAAGTGAGACTAGGGTACATGATGAGAAATTCACAAAGAATCTACGAAAAGTGAGTGAGAAAAAAGAGGGGGGAGGGACAGATATAGAGGAAGAGGGAGAGAGGGGGAGGGGGAGGGGAGACAGAGAGAAGAAGAGAAAAGGAATAACATATCATTAACAACAACATAACCGACCTAGGCAAATCAAGATTCAGCCAGGGAAGGAGGAAGCTTTAACGCAGAAACCTTGTGAGCTGCACAAATGATTGCGGTGAGGAGACATGATAGGGCGCACTTGTTAGGCCAGGAGAAGGAAAGCTGTGGGGAAGGCTGTGGAATCGGTCTCGGGAGGCGTGGGAAGAGTTTCATCTCTACACTTCTCTCCTGCACTTCACTTCTCTCCTGCAGCTCTAATTGCTCCCTGCTAATGATTCTTAAGACATTAACTCCGGGCCAAACAAACAAACAAACAAACCACCTAGGAGTGCACATTCTTTCGGGACCTGAATGTCAGACAAATATCAGAAAGCTGAGATCGTCTCACGGAAGATCAATACCCTCTGTCTAATATTGTCCGTGGTCACTGCAGGGCAAAAATAAAAAAGGATCTCAGGAAAGCAGAAAGGAGGATGGGTCAAGCATTCATCAGCAAGCCAGTGCCCCCAGAGAAGCAGAGAGGCTCTGGGAAGCGTAAACACTATTTTCCCAATGAAAAACACAATCCTTTATGAGTGGGTTGTTGGACGGTAGATTCGTGCCATTATCGCGCCATGCTGCACTTCCTGCTTGTATATGAGCTTTGTGTGTCATTTTGTTGTGATAATACTATCTCTATGTGGTCCACTGTTCCCTTTGGGACGATTCTTAGTACCCAAACCCACTTTATTTCACTAACCAGCTCGCAATCTCCTTGCGTCCCATTTTTTCTCTGTGGACACCCAGTCCTCTCCAACAGAACTTTGATGAGGCTTTGTGGATGGTTGTGGGACCGGTGGTCACCAGCAGAGAGGACCCTCAGAACTTCTAGCAGGTCTAGGCTCCCAGCTCTGCTGTTATCTTGAGTGAGGGCTTTGCCGTTCTCAGTAGAGGTAACAATGCTGAGAGAGTGGGACAGTAGCACCATCCACACGGAGAGATTTGTCCAGAAGCACATGTCCACTCTTCGGCTTGACTTGCCGTGGATGTGAGTGGGAGGCTTTGTGCAACCAAAGGGATTCCTATGGTTGAAAGGGAAAAAAAGAAATAAAGACTTCAATGACTGTGCATGCAACATGTTTGAAGTGACTCACTAATTGGATGCCTGAGCCGATTCGCAACAACAGGGGGTCTGGATGTAGCTTATAACCCCAAAGACCAGACCAGACCAAGCAGGAAACTTCCTGCCTCACAGTGGGCAGGAAACTGTGCCTACACTACTCAGTCAAATGGTTAAATGAGGGTGCACTTTGCTTGTCTGCAGCCAGTGCCTGGCACAGGACCCAGAGTTAGCTGCAACCCCATTTAAAAAAAAAAAGTCTGTGCAGTCAGTGGAGAAAATTAAAGAGAAAATGACTTCTAATATACTTCCAATATCACACTGAGTCAGAAGCCTTTGAAGAGGACAAGGTCCTAGAGAAAATTAGTGACGTTCAAGAAACACTAGTTAGCTTTTAGCTTAGTAAAACCATCCACCAAGACACAGGTGAATGAACTATCTCTGAAAAATTTCAAGACCCCAGAAGGATGATAAATCTACTTACGCAATAGTCTGTGAAAGGATGGGAAATCACTTTAGAGTCAATCAGAATTTACAAAGAAAACAGTCTTGAATTGATTGTTTAAAGAGTGCAAAATGTTAATAGCATCTCTTGTAGTATCCAGAGTTGAGCCGATATTGACCCTCGGGTAGTAACGAGATCCTGAGATTATTTTTATGGCTTAAACAACAGTTTCTGACTATTACGTTAGCATTTTTAAAAGGAGACACGGGAACACAGACCTTTCTAAACCCAGCACTTACCTTAAGAAAGGGAAATGGTTATTTATCTTGAGCTCCCTGGGCCTTTAAATTTCTGAGAGCGTTTTGTGGTCCCACAGTTCTCCCGTTTTAAAATTCCTTGACTGTGTGCTGGGAGCTGGAGAGGATTATTTCAGCCCAGAGACATTTCTAGTTGCTATGGCAAGAGCTGCTCAGGAGGTAAAAATGAAGGTGGACGAAAGCGGACAGTTTCTGGCTGACAGATTTTCAGGATAATCAAATAAATGTGCTTGAGGAATTATCCTTTTATATCAACATTTAGCACAGTATTTTAAAATTATCTATAGTCATTTGCCTTCCAAGGGACAGAATCTAGGTCAAAAACAAAAAAATGAAATAAAATTCCACCTTGCAAGATGAAAGAGATTAGTGTTAGATAAGACATTTTCCTGAACAGCAGACCACTGTTTATCACAGGCTTAAACCAAAAATCAACACAAAGATTGGCCCTTTAAAACTTTGTTTTACAACTTGGAAATATTTAAAAGATTCGAGAATGTGATAAATAATAGTTTAAATTAAAAGTACTTGTTGAAGGAACACATTTCTTACCTGAGAAGTAAATAGATACAATTGAGGGACCTGTGCCAATCACCCATTGGGTATGGAAACTGGGCACAGCCAACTGAGGTAACCAGGGTTCAATTTAACTACCCATGTGTACATGGTTTTGTATCAAATGTCAAAGAAATGGATTTGTCCTTTGTCTCAGAAGCACCATGGTGACAGTAACTGGAGATAAAGACCAGACTCACCCAAAAAACAAGGAATTAGACCAAAGTTAAGACTTTCAAACTGAAGGTTGAGCAATAACTGAGGAACCAGGAGGCTTTGGTCTTTAGGCCACAGGACATTGGATCAAACTTCCTGAAGGCATGTGCTCATCACCTGTGGCTGTCCGGAACCACAGTGTAAAAGGCTTGGGTTATCCACGATCAAGAGCTTGGTTAAAAGGCCACTAAAGAAATAATTGTTCACTGCTTGTGCAATATAGCAGGTCTTAATCTCTTCGTTAATTAGTCCCGTTACAGGGAACAGATCATATCATCAGATTCATTCAACTCCCACAGCATAACCTGCCCCATTATTCCAAGACTAGTTTCTGATGTGCTCTGACCACTTCTCTCAAGACCACAGCCTTGCCAGAGCCCTTCCACTCATTCCCTATTCCCTTTAGTCAGTGTCCAAACTGAAAGTCCCACATGGTTTCAAGTTCTCTGACTCAGGGGTGTAGTTTACACCTTTGTGCTCACGCTACCTATTTCCCTAGCAAGCCTAAAATTAATCTTTCTTAAATGTGTTTCCATTTTCAATCCAGACAAATTTCCTGGAAGTGAACTTCATGTGTTTACTAACTCCATAACAAAGGAAATATCTACTTTTGATGGAAATATGTGAGATATTTGGCTCACATTTGGAACCTATCTCATCTGATGCAGCATTTACTAATTTATAGATGCTTATGTGCAGCTTGTATAATTTATATATACAAATTTATTTATGTGATGGTTTGCATATGCTTGGCCCAGGGAGTGACAATATTTGGAGGTGTGGCCTTGTTGGAGTGGGTGTGTCACTATGAGCATGGGCTTTATTACCGTTGTCCTAGCTGCCTGGAAGCCAGTCTTCTGCTAGCTGCCTTTAGAACAAGAGATGGAACTCTCACCTTTTCCTGCCCCAGGTCTGTCTGGAACCTGTCATGCTCTGACCTTGATGATAATGGACTGAACCTCTAAACCTGTAAGCCAGCCCTAATTAAATGTCATCCTTATAAGAATTGCCTTGGTCATGGTTTCTGTTCACAGCAGTAAAACCCTAACTATGACTACATATGTATGTATGTATGTATGTATGTATGTATGTATATTTTATGTTTGTGTAATTTATAGAAGCTATGGTGGAAAGGAGGGACTGAGTCTGGTTGATTATCCCACCATTTAGCCCAGTTATTTGCTCTCTGATATGTCTTGAGCTTCACACGTCTACCAAATGGTGTATTGTCATGTGTTTTACAACAAGAAAGAACTTCAAGGGACTTGTTAAAATGGAAGAGACCAATGATTGAAGATGAGACTCAAGCAAGACTAAGATATCCAGTCCTGGGCTTCTATGTAGGTATCAA
This sequence comes from Grammomys surdaster, assembly GCF_004785775.1. Classification (NCBI taxonomy): domain Eukaryota; kingdom Metazoa; phylum Chordata; class Mammalia; order Rodentia; family Muridae; genus Grammomys; species Grammomys surdaster. Next base: position 7,757,817 of record NW_021604604.1, read on the forward strand.
GTAAGCAACTGTAGGGACTGAGTCTCACTTCTGAAATAATCTTGGATTTATATATTTATCATGACAGATTTTAAGGCATACAGATGTATGGAGACTCCTGATAATTCATGCAACACATTTTGATCCAATACCATGGCAGAAGATGCTACTCTTCCTGGATACCCAGTTGTTCCTAAGGAGGTATCTCTGGCAATAATCCAGGATCCAATAGCTATGAGCTATTTCTAGACCACTTTCCCCCATATTCACTCTGTGTTGCCTACTTCCCTCTTTCCAAACACTAGCCCTCCTAGATGGCACTTGTGATACTGTCTCTTAATTTTTAGCCTATTTTATGAATAAGTATTGTGCCTGCTTTAGCTTCTATCATGAAACACCAGTTAAATGTTCCAAACTCCTTACAGTACTATTCAGAAATGCTCGGCATCACACAGCTAGTGTGCATCTCCAGAAATCTAAGGCCGTCTGCATCAGAAGTGGTACATGCCCTACCAAGCAACCATTGGTGGCATGTGACCCATAGCTTGTTTGTCTTTTAAGGTTGATTTATTTTTATTTTATGTGTATGTATGTGTATTTGTAAGCATATGTATATGAACCACATGCGTGCAGGTTCCCACAGAGGCCAGCAGAGAGCACCAGATACCCTAGAACTGAGTTCCAGGCTGTTGTGAGCTACCAAGTGTGGGTGCTGGAGCCAAACTCAAGGTCTTCAGAAGAGCAACAAGCTCTCTTAACTGCTGAGCCATCTTCCCTGCCTAGCAGCCATATTTTTTTAAGTTCCCAAACAGCATGTGGATAATAGAAAGAACTAGGATTCAGGCAGCAGATGGTTCCCCTGAGAATATACTGCAGAGGTAACAATACACCATGTTTTAATCTTTGCTTTCTTGCCCCTTCAGCCCAAACATTTTCAGAGAAAGACAATTAGAAGGTAAAAATTTCACACAAATATAAGTTAAGGCCTACTCCATTTGTAATACTTGCTAATCATATTTATTACTGGGTAGTTGAATTAAATAACTTTCTTTTTCTAAATATATGTGTTAGCTTTCATCATTATAATGAAATATTAAGAGAACAACTTAATAGAGAACAATTTATCTTTCCTCACAGTTTCATTGTTACTTGGTTCCATTGTTCTGGGCCTGTAAGTGGTAAATGGGGTAAAACCTGGCAGCCCCATGTAGCTATGAGCTCAACAGAGTAATCCACTGATGAGGTCAGCATGCTCATCACCTAGTTACATCTCACCAGCAACAAGACCACCACACCTCCTTATGAGCCTGTAGAGCCATTCCAGGCTATAACAGAGTATGAACCCACTATACAATCAAACAGGGAGTGCTACAGGCAGCGATTAGGCATGTACACCCCTCTGTGACATTGCAAAGTCATAGCATTTCCAGTACTTAGAAAACTGTTGGGATGTATGGAATTTAGCTTTATGAATTGCCTTTCCTTTGGAAGCTGATAGTAAATGATAAAGGAAAACAAAAGCTAGAAATTTTATATGAGACTCTCTAACAGTGTTTCTTTCCCATGTGGAAATTAGGCATGGTTACAAATTAAAATTTGTAAAAGAAAAACAACAACAAAACCAAACAAACCATAACCAAATGAGTAGGTTAAAAACCATCAATTATTCAACAAAGATAAAAAGCAAAGATAAAAGAGATTATTTGAGATAGTTTGGGTCTTCACTCTTTGCTCCTTTAATGCAATTTCAATTATATATCTATTTCTGTGTTCACTCTTTGTTTACCGCATTATATCAGTCTTGTTAGACGTTGCCTGCTTTACCTTGTATGATATGTATCTGTCATCTTGAAGGTTCGCTTCTCAGAGAATGTAGCGTGCTATCCATGTTACTCATTGAGTTGCTGGCTGCCATCTTTGGAACTTAGAGTAAAACCAATAAACGCCCATTTCTGTGAAAGCACTTTTCAGCTTTTTCACTGATTTGAGCCAAATGTCAACCCAAGTACAGCTTGAGGCAACAATGACGCGTCTTGCCATCTTTTTGCAACACTGTTTCTTCAAGTGACATTTTCAGGCAAAGGAAAAACTTGCAAAAACAGAAAGATGGTGTTAGGAAGAGTAGTGCTTTCAATTTCACAGCTACTGTCTGAGTCACTGGGAATGAGCCTCCACATAAGCAAGGTCTGCTCTGGGTTTCAGTATGACAAACTGACGTGAAATAAGTCACAGGAGATGCATGACTTAAGCCACAATCTTTGTGGTCCAGGAATCCTCTGCTTCATGGTGTCAACATTTTCAGCAAGGGCTGGGGTTACTTTGAAGGCTTGCCTACATGGGGTCCCCTTTCAAGCGTACATGAGTGTTAGCAAATGGTAGAATCTAGTTGGAGTATCATCTGCATTATAGTGGTTAAAGGTGAATCGTGGCCCTATTCATACTTGACGGACTACCACAGGCTCCAGCTCACCAAAAACATATTTAGGGCTATAAGGTGCTACAGGCAGATTGGTAAGATGTTACAAATCGATGAACATTCCAAGAGAGCATGTTTCTCACCCGTGGCCTTTCCTGGAGTGGGGATGGGTAAGGCATTGCAGCATCGCTTGATGATCATACTCCAAGTTTACCCACTGTTAAATGCCCTGGGTTAGTTGCAAATACCACCAAAATATAGCTTAACATTAATATTTATAGAGAATCCTTAGTAATCAAGTAAAATATTGGGAATAGTTTTCTGATTTAATTAGGTCTCATTTGCTTGGTCCTAAAATTAAAAAAAAAAATCTATTTCATACCCCTTTGTAAGTCTCCAGCTCCAGAGACAGCTCAGTCGGTAACGTGCTTGCTGCATGAGCACAGGGTCTTTGAGTGTGAGCCCCAGAAATCACTGAAAAACTAGATATGGCAATGTACTTGTAAGGCAGAGCTGGAAAAACAGGCAGGAAAACTGGACTTGCTGGCCATCAGCTAGCAAATTTCAGGTTTAATAGGAGACAGTACCTCTAAAAAAAGGTAGACAGTGATTAATGCATATCCATGTTGTCTCCACATGTATGTGCACACTGTGTATACTTATGTACACACAGAGAGACATTCTCTCTCTCTCTCTCTCTCTCTCTCTCTCTCTCTCTCTCTCTCTCTCTCTCTCTCTCACACACACACACACACACACACACACACACACACACACAAGCTTCCTGGGTGCTGTGATTATGGGTATGTACTACAATGGCTAAAAATTAATACTTTATGATTTGAAAATTTAGCACCATAAACATAGATATAGTTTGGATGTAGTATCTCCCACCGAGAGTTCATTACTGGCAGGTTGGTCTCTAGAGCATGATATGAGTATTAGGAGATGCAGTGAAACCTTTAAGAAGTAGGACCTAGTGGTAGAGTCTTAGATCATGGGTGTCCTTGGCAGAATAAATAGCTATCATGGGACTTGTTTTAGTTAGTTTTTCAGTTGTTATGCTAAACATAACCTGACAAAAGAAATTTCAGTAAGTAACACTTTGTTTTGGCCCAAGTTTGAAGGTATAGTTCACCATGTTGGGTGTCTTAAGTTAGGGTTTTCCTGCTGTGAACAGACACCATGAGCAAGGCAACTCTTATAAGGACAACATTTAATTGGGGCTGGCTTACAGGGTCAAAGGTTCAGTTAAGTATCATCAGCATGAGAACATGGCAGCATCCAGGCAGGCATAGTGCAGAGAGAGCTGAGAGTTCTACATCTTCATCAGAAGGCTGCAAGCAGAATACTGGCTTCCAAGCAACTAGGATGAGGGTCTTAAAGCCCACACCCACAGTGACACACCTACTCAAACAAAGCCACACCTACTCCAACAGGGCCACACTTTCTAATAGTCCCTGGGCCAAGCATATGCAAACCCTCACAGTGGCCAAGGCAGCATTAAAGTAGGGGAGCACATTGTATCTACTGTCAAGAAGCTAAGCATGATGAACACTTTTACTCAACTAACATTCTCCTTTTTGTGCAGTTCAAGTTCTCTGTCCAGGGAATGACACCTAGAGTGGGCAGGCCTTCTAATCCCAAGTATTCTAATCAATATAGTAACACATAGGCATGCACAAGGACCCATCTCTCAGATGACTCTCAATCTTATCAAACTGACATTTGAGGTTAATCATCATCATAGGATGGCTCAGAGAGTTTAACAAATGACTTTGTTCCTGACTCGGTCTCTGGCTTCTTGTCCTGAGATGGTTTCCTCTCTGCAAAGCAATCTACTGCCAGGTCCTCACTGAAGGCTGAACCAGAGTGGCCCACTCTGTCACCAACTTCAAACCTCTAGAACTATGAACTAAATGAACATTTTTATACATAAATTTAGCCTGCCTTGGGCACATTATAGTAATAAAAAAAGACATGATTTTATTTCTCAGATCAAAAATACTGCCATTTTCATGATGTCCTTAGAAAAATAGAACTCTTTATTCTTTTAAGATTTTTAAATTGGTTAATAGATACATCAAATCACAGAACTTAGGTTAAAATTTTTTACCACTTAGATAACATTCAAAATAAGGACATAAAAGTTCATGCTCAAACATTACTGAATGTTTTAATGATTTTAAATCATTGAATGATTTAATGATTTAAATGATTTACAACTCTGTTGATTAAGTTACCGGCATGGATGAGTGTTCTAGAGTGAACCCTGAGGGCATCAGAAAGAATAGAAACAGGCAACCTTGAGAGGTGAGAGATGGGCGTGGGGGACTTCTAGAATGTATTAGAGACCTGGGAGGTGAGAAACTCTCAGCACGCAAAGACAGGGGTCTTAGATGAAATGCCCTAAAATGGGGAGAGAGAACTTGTAGAGTCCACCTCCAGTAGAAAGAGTGGAGAGGTGGGCTTGCCATCTCATAGTCAAAAACTCTGACCCAGAATTGTTCCTGTCTAAAAGAACTGTGGGAACAAAAATGGAGAAGAGACTGAAGGGAAAGGAGGTCCAGTGACTGGCCCAGCTGGGGATCCATCTCAAAGGGAGGCTCCAAGACCTGGCACTATTACTGATACTATAGTGTGCTTACAGACAGGAGCTTAACATGGCTGCCTCTGAGAGGCCCAACAAGCATCTGACCAAGATAGAAGCAGATACTTACACCCAACCAGTGGACTGAAGTTAGGGACCCCTGTGGTTGAATTAGGGAAAGGCTGGAAGAAGTTGTGGAAGAAGGTGACCCCATAGGAAGACAAGCAGACTCAACTAACCTGGATCCCTGAGATCTCTCAGACACTGAGCCACCAACTATGAGGCCCCCAACACATATACAGGACTGGTCTGACCTCAGTGAGAAGATGCACCTAACCCTTGAGAGACTCCAGACTCCAGGGAGTGGGGAGGCCTGATGGGGTGTGGGTGGAGGTGGGGTAGGGACATCCTTTAGAGATGGGGGAGGAGGAATAATATGAGGAACTGTCAGAGGGCTGACCAGGAGGGTGATGACAACTGTTCTGGGGAAGGAGACATGGAGGCTGGAGGGAAGCCCACTGGACCTTGCTCATCCCACTTCAAGACCCTCTGACTCTTGATACTGTCTCTGGTGGATACTTACTCTCTTGCCTTTGGGTTATTCTGGCCTTTGGTTTGTTTCTGCCTCACGGCCAATTTCACTCTATCCTGACCCACTCTTTCTCCCTCTTGCCCAGGAAAGAATGCACAGAGATAAAAGTCCTTGTTTTCCTGTCATTTTATTTTTTCATTTCTCTCTCTTTCACAGTTATCTTGATTACTCAAGAGCCCTAGCGTGATTACTCAAGAGCCAGCCTTTCAAGGCTCAGATTCTGCTTCTGCTACTTGGGCTACAAGAAAAGCTACATGATGATCCTAAATTTTCTGAGTAACTGTCTTAGCTACTGCTCTGTTGCTGTGCAGAAACACCATGACCAAGACTGCTTGTAAAAGAAAGCATTTAATTGGGGGTGTGTTTACAGTTTCAGAGGGGGGCATCCATGACCATCATGGCAGCAAGCAGGCATGCTTAGCTCCAGGATCGCAGCTGAGAGCTTATATCTTAGCCCAAAATTAGAGGCAAACAGACAGACTACGAGGGCTATGAGGGAGTAGCCATGGCTTTTGAAATCTCAAAGCCCATCTCTACTGACCCTCTCCACACAAATCCACACTACCTGAACCTTCCTAAACAGTTTGCCAACTGGGAACCAGCCAGTCAAACATATATGAGTCTATGGGAGGCAATTTTCCTTTAAACTACCACAATAAAAATAGAAATGTATTTTCCAAACACAATGGATAACGGTTAGGACTACAAGTGCAGCCCAAATTCCAGCACAGATGAGAAGAAACTAGAGGATTTTCACCCCTAGCAAAGGTGTCATATTGATAGTTGCTGAAGATGAGGGGTGTAGCTAGTAGTTTCTACTACCCCATTGTAAGCTCTGGGCTCTTACACTGTAAGCACTGTAACCCTGCTCGCTACCTGCCACTGTCCTGCTTCCCTTGGATCTGTGGATGAAATACACACACACACACACACACACACACACACACACACACATCTTAGCTTATTTTTAATATACTTTTTACCTCAGTGGTTGGGCACTTCTAAGCCTCCCTCGGCTGATGTTTCCTTATCTTTACTCCCAGCTTAACACTGCAAATCTGCCCTTAGCTTAGTTTCCCCGGTTACCTGCTCCTTGCTCAACATCCTACATCTGCCCTCAGCTTAGTTACGTTTCTAATCTCCCGACTGGGGAAGTAGCCAGTGGCCACTCCACCCGAGATCTCACATGGCTGTTGATTCTCTCTCACTCCAAAATGTGGTGAAATTCTTTTCCTCCTCCTGCCTCTATCTCCTAGCCCACCTGCGAAAACCTGGAAGTCCTGCCTCTTCCGTTAAGCCATTGGCCTGCTACTGTCTTTAATCAAGAACCAATGAAAGGCTGCCCATGCTGCACTAGCTGGTCTCACATTCATAAACCACATAAAACAGCCTCAAGTAGACTTTGTGGGATAAATAAATAAATAAATAAATAAATGAATTTGAAGTTGGAAAGAAAAAATGGTAGGGGTGGTAGGAAAAAAATCTGGAGGGGATGGACTGATTTTATTAAAACATATTATATACATGTGTGAAATTCTCAAACAGTAAAAACACTAAGGAAAAGTTATTTACTGGTCTGTGACAATCCTTAATGTATTATTGAGGACAGAAAATTTGGGGCAATAAAAGTTAAATTGGCTTTGAGTTTTATAATAACACGGAGAGTTCTATGAGAAATCAAGTGGACCACACAGGTTAGGAATGTCCTTGAATAAATGGCTATTGCTGGGTACCAACTGGCACGTAGCCATAGCTGTCAAGGATTCTTAGGGACTTGTATTGGACCCTCAAAGTAGGTCACAGTGTATTCTGGCTCATTAAGAGACAGCGGTCACCAAGCATAATTCCTTGTTTGGAATCCACAGGCTTCCCTCAGAAGAAAGTGGGAACCCTGAAAAGGCAAGAGTCACCATGTCTCCTGACACAGGAGGACAAATGCTCAGCTCATGACTCTCAGATTGTTGTGAGCACTGTCATGATACTCTAGAATTTATCTTTTACATACAAGATTTTCCTACCATGAACTTGGAGGATTATCCTCCCTTCCTTCCTTTATTTATTTTCCTCAGTCCCATCCTGTTTGCTGCCCCTATTTAAACTAAATCTCTCTCTCTCTCTCTCTCTCTCTCTCTCTCTCACACACACACACACACACACACACAGAGAGAGAGAGAGAGAGAGAGAGAGAGAGAGAGAGAGAGAGAGAGATACATGTATATCAGATATATTTCCTAGTAAGATTATGAAAAATTAGCTCACAAATTGCGAAGGCTGATAATTCCAAGACCTCCCTGCAAGTTGGAGACCCAGAGGAGCAGGTGATAGAATTCCTTCTAAGTTCTATGTCCCACAATGTATGGAAGTCAGCCAGTGGTATGAATCCTAGCCCAAGGACGGTGAGGTAGGACGCTCCCAGCTTAAACAGGAAGACTAGAAGCAAAGGGTTGACTCTTCTTTCTGCCTTTGTTCCTCTCAGGCCCTCAGTGGACAGGGAGATGCCCACCCACACAGAAAGGTGTACTACACTGTTGAAACATCCAGATCTGAGCTGAGGACAATGGCACGTGCTAGTAATCTTGGCGCTTGGAGGCTGAGAAGGACTTACTGCTTTTTTTCTACCAAGAACTCGCTCTCATGTGCTGGAGCTTTCAGTTTTTATCTTAGCCTATGTGAGATTTCTTGGCAGGGATGTTATCTTGGCTAAAGTGTTCTGCTTATTGTGGAGGAGCAAGTGTTTTGTAAGCAGTTCTTTGGTATCCTGAGGCTTGGCACCACACAACATACTGGGTTGAAGACAGGCCAAAAGAACACAGTGGCTTGGATGTCCAAGGATCAACTTCAGGAAAGGTGGCCTGACACAGCCTCAACTTCCTCAGCTAATTTTCCTCACTGCTGAGCATGTGCAGAGCTCACATGTTTGCTGCCCTTCAAGGAAGGAATCTAGCTTTTAAATAAAACAAGAAAGAAACAACAACAAAAACCAGGAAAATTGTCTGCACAGGATGGGAGGGGGACGGGTGGGGGGGCGGTGCAGAGGCGACCTTGAGTTTCAGCCGCACAGCCTGGCCAAGGCTCTCAGAACTTGTGCCAGATTCCTTGCTACTTGGCAGTAGATTCGAGTCAGCTGCTCAGGCTAAGGTCCTAACTGAATCTGCTTTCTTCGTGCCCTACAGGTTTTGCCTGGCGGAAGTATAGCCCTGTAAACATCAAAACAGGAATCCTACCTGTGATGCATGTGTCACAGGTGACTGAGACTCATTGCTGACACATTCAGCCTGGTTGCTGCACATACCCAGGAAGACGGCTGTCAGCAGAGATTGCTGAGCATATTCAACACGAATAAACTATTCTGACAGAAGCATTTATTTCATGACCCATTCCTAGTAATAGTCAGGCTGGCAATAAGGCCCAGTTGGTAACGCTCTTGCCAAGCAAGTGCTGGGATGTGTGTTTCATCTCCAGAACCTACATTTTTAAAAGGTAGCACACATTTGTAATTATAGATCTGGAGTGGTAGAGACAGATAACATGTTGACCAGCCTCCCCAGGCTACTTGCAGAGTTTCACTGGGATAAGGAAGGAAGGAAGGAAGGAAGGAAGGAAGGAAGGAAGGAAGGAAGGACAACATCACAGAAATAATACCTATGATAGATCTTTGGCCTCAACATGTGCATGTGCACACACACAATCATGCATACAAAAATAAAAATAGGAAAGCAGAACTTGTTCTAAGTAACTCAAACTAAGTAACACAAAAATCACAGGGAAGCAGGTCCATCCTTTTGTTCAGAATATTTCCAAGAGAGTCTAATCTTACCAACAAATTAAATGCTCATATTCAAAGAAACAGATTCCTAAAAACTCAGTAACCTTTTTCCATTGGGCACTTTAAATCCTCCTTTTCTCCATCAATATAAGAGCCAGGGCCTCTGAGTTTGGAATCAAGCCCCGGGGCGGCAAAGAAGGGCCATATGGAATCCCAATAGTTTCCATGCTACTGTGCCGAGCACAGGATGGGTTACAAATCGATTATTGTATTATGACAAATGGTACTGTTACCTTCATGCATTTGAGGGGAAAGAACCAGAATTTCCTTCAAAATATGCATTGCTGTTCTCTTAAGAAGCTGATGTGGTTTCTATTTCTGCCTTAAAAAAAAAAACACAGGAGAATAGAGCTGTGTTAACAAGTTCTGCTCGTTTTTGTGCTCTCAGCACAGAAGCTCATGCTTCCTTCCTTTTAGGAGAGAAAGAAACTCTGACCCAAGGATTCTGAAATTCTCATGAGGTCAGCATAGCTTTGGGGACACTCTCCATTGTTATCAGTAAGGTAGAGATCTGGCTCCTATTACAAAGCTGTACGTTCCTCCCCAGAACTACAGAATATCTGGCCACTCTTCTCTTGGAGTTCATACTCCAGAATTTGACAAATGAGAAGTATTTGCTTGCACATACTCATTAGTGTTGCTGATGAAAGGGACCTGGGAACAATAGAGTGCGGGAAAGTGAAGAAGATCAAAGCAATCGTGTCATGCTACCAGTTTTCTGTTACTATAGGCATAACACCTGAGACTATTCATTTATAAAGAGAAAAGGGTGTATGTAGGGTGCCTCCTGTTTTTAGTCCCAACACTCAAGTGCTGAGAACATTAGGACCATGAAAATTTAAGGACAGAATAAGCTACACAGAAGTCCTAGGCTAGCGTGAATGAGATAGTAAGACCTTGTCTCAAAAAGAGAGAGGAGAGGAGAGAGGGACACACAGGAAAATAGGGATGAGCTAACGGAAAGGTGGGAGGAGGGAGGGAAGACATTGTTTTTGATCACAGTGTTAGAGATTCCAGCCTATGACTACTAGTTTGGGGACACTGTTCTATTGCTGTGAAGAGACATCAGGACCAAGTCGACTCTTAGAAAAGAAAGCATTTAATTAGGATCTGGATTAGTCTCAGGAGATATAGTCCATTATCAGCATGGGGGAAGTATGACAGTGCAGAGGTGGACATGGTGCTGGAGAAGCGGCTAAGAGTTCTATATCCTGATCCATATGCAGAGAGGGAGGGAGGGAGGGAGGGAGAGAGAGAGAGAGAGAGAGAGAGAGAGAGAGAGAGAGAGAGAGAG
>NW_021604604.1:7768523-7792928 GCF_004785775.1 Grammomys surdaster
GAGAGAGAGAGAGAGAGAGAGAGAGAGAGAGAGAGAGAGAGAGAGAGAATATGAATCTGCGGCCAAGCATGGGTGTTTAAAAACTCAAAGCCCTCCCCCCTAGTGACACCCTTCCTCCAACAAGACCACACCCACTCTAACAAAGCCATATCCCCTATTCCTTGTAGTCCTTTCAAACACATCCACTCTCTGGTGACTAAGCATTCAAATATATGAGCCTATGGGGACCATTCTTATTCAAACCACAGGAGCTTATGTTAAGGTAACATGTTGTGGAAGGGGTGAATAGCACAACAAAGGTACCACACAAAGAGCCAGGGAACAAGGATGAAAAGAAAACTATGGACTGGAGGTCCCATAATTACCTTCAAGAATATGCCCTTAAGTACCTAAGGAGTTTTCACCAGGCACTATCTCCCAAAAGATCCCTCACTTCCCTGTACTGCCACTGTGAGATCAGGCCTGGGGACTATTTTTGACCCAATCTACATCAAACACAGGAGCCGAGTTTAGAACTTACGTTACTGACAGGGAGAAAAAATGGAAATGTTACGCCTTTAGTTGATTTATATGTTCTTGGGCTGTGCCCTCAGGTTATGTGAGATTCCTAACAATTTAGGAACATACTATTTTAATACAATATGTCTCCAAATGTAGACGGCCCTGAAGGCATAAATTTTTTGCCACCTACTTTTAATAAGGGTTCAACATCTCCTCTAGCCCATCACCCAGCAGAGGCTGTGGAAGAGAAAAGTTATTAGGATGTGGGGGAAGCGGACCTGTTCAGCAATAGTTCTTTGGGGTCAAGCTTGATCTTCTTTGTCAGCAGTTCAGTTCCATAGCAAACACCAAATATGATTCAGCAGCTTCAGATCAGTCCTCTTGGCAGGAAGACACCACACATGAACCAGCAGCTGTAGTTCAATCCTGAAGAAACCTCAAGGCTCACGAACTAGCCTGAGGCAAGGCCGTAGAAACAGCAAGGTGCTGCAAGAACTTTACGAGCAGTTCTTTCTCGAGAGAGTTTCTCTCAATGGTAGCATTACCACAAGCATAGCTCAACTATATAAGGCAAACCAATATATGCGTATCTTTAGTGAAAATAACGAGGTGAAACAAACCAAGCCAATGCTCAGTGCTCCTCTCCCACTGTCTGTGGGGTCATATTTATACTCCTTCATCACAGGTCCTTTGATGTGTTCACTATATCCAAACATCCTGTGTCTGCTTCAGGAAAACAGTCTTTCACATGTTTGCTTCAGCAAAACATCCTTTCACCTGTGTGCCCCGGCAAAACATCATTTGACATAACTAACTTTCCAAAGAAACTAGAAGTTTCCACTTCAGTGTCCATCAAATTCATTGAGGAGCTGACGGAAATACAGGTTCCAGGACTCTGGCCAAGGTACTTCCTCAAAATTCCAAGCATGGACCTAAAGAAACCGGAACTTTGACCAGGCTCCAGGGCTCTAGCATGCAGCAGGGTTGGAGACTCCCCCACAAAGCCATGCACCAAAGAAAGACAAAGAGAGTCTGGACTTTCTTGTCCTTTTACAGAAAGTAGATAAAACCTATTGTTTTAAATAAATAAAATCTGAAAACCAGCAAGAAAAAGAAAGAGTTATGTGGCGCTCTTTAACATCCACAGGGATCTAATCAGACCCAAAGGAGAAAGGAAGAGTTTCCACTTGTCACTCCGCTAGCTCAAAATCAATAATTATTGCCAAACAAAATTAGCAGCACACAGTGTCTCCAGCCAACAAAGGGAGTCCTCTAATGTCCCTGTCACCTTCTTTTAAAGGAGTTGCCTATCAGGGGCTGTTCTAAATGAAAAAAAAAAATCTATTTACAGAACGCAGAAGAATTGCTAATACCAAAGCAGACATTTCTGGTACTTGGCAGTGTGGTTTGGGTAAAATTTTTCACTGAAACCATCTTCTCCTGATACTTTTTTATGATAACATTTCTTGAGACTTAATCAAAAACAATATTTTTATGGCCATTTTTATGTGATCTTTGGACACAATATGTATTCTCTATGGGAAAAAAAAACAAGCAACATGAAACAGGCAAAAATTAGGCAAAAATTAGATCACTTTTGGTTAAAGCTCATCTTGAATGGAAATTGGTTGTTTTAGGAACAGTCACACTACACTGGGAAATGGGCTCACTGCTGTTCCCACAACTGGGAAAGAGCTCACCCACCACCTTCATTTCTCAGGAATTCAGACACCTCAGGAATGGTGAGGAATGATTGACACTACCAGCATGGACTGTTTTGTATCACTTCTTAGTCTCTGAGGCCCCATTGTGCTATCATGATATAAGTGGGTAACTTAAGAGAACAGAACTACTTACTCTCTCTCAGTCTCCAGGAGAGGTCCACATGCAAGGTATTAATTTGCTAGAGCCTCCTACATGGTGCTTCAGAGGAGAAGAAGGCCTGGTCCTCATGTGATAGAAGGCATAATGACAAAAAAAATCTTCATGTGTGTGGTGACTCTTTCCTGAGGAACTCAATCAAATCTCCAAAGGAGGGATTCCTGACCTAACACCACGAAGCAGTCATCTGGCAATACCATCCCTCTGGCTTGTAAGTTTGGATACAACTTTAAGACGGTGTCTGTCAATCAAGCCATAGAAACTCATTACCCAGTAGAATTTTCTGGGATTTTTCTTCTGTCTAGAAATTTTCTTTGTTGTTGTTTCAATGCATACATAGACACAGAGGCCATAGGCCAATCTCAGATGTCATCCTAGGGATGTCATCCATGTCCTTGAAACATCGACTGGGCACTGGGTCCTAGGAACTTTTCTGCCTCCACCTTCTTTGTGTTTGAATTATATGTGTGCCCCACCATGCTGGTTCGTTACATAAATTCTGGGGATCAGGGAATCAAGGTTAGGTCCTTATATTTTCCAGGCAAGTGCTTCATCAGCTGAGACACACACATGCATATGCACGATGCTGGTGTTGGCATGGGCATGCGTGTGTGTGTGTGTGCATGTGTGTGTTTGTCTTTCTGTCTGTCTGTCCTGTCCCTTACCTAAAGGTTTTATTTATGCTGTTGAATCCCTCTCTCTTCTGATCTAAGAGGTCTGGGGGAGGGCCAGGTGATTACATCCAGTCAAAACAGAACACTGTTGAAACTGTCTCTCCCTAAAATCTCAGCTGAGAAGTTCTTACTAGCACAGGAATTTTATTCTCTTAATAATATAAAGGTTTGTAAAGAAAGGACATGCTGAGTCTAGTCTGCTACTGAGAAGGCAATGATATGGTGATTTGGGGTTATTAAGTGTTTATGCACATAACAGTTCTGTGTCCCCGAACTGTGGAGACATCTGACCCTAATTCTCTGTGATTATACGAGATTATGACCTGGGAATTTAAATGCATATAAAGCAGAAGTATTTCTGGCTTTTAAATTAAGCCAGGTCGTGCAGGCAGCTTTCATTATGCAGTCCCTCTGATAGGTCACTTCAGCAGAACCTGACACCAAACACATCAGGGTACTCTAGATGCAGGTGGAGCACAGGAGCCTGCCATGTCTGAATCACAGTCGGAGGCCAGCATTCCTCTTACATTTCAAATTCACCGGCTTGCATGGGTCCCTTCTAAGGCCCTAGCGGGTCTCTCACATAGTTGTGGGGTTTTGTTGCTGTTTGTTCTGGTTTGGGGGGTGAGGTCTTCTTTGGTGGCAAGGGGCTGGGAGGAGGTCTTGTTCTGCAGCCAAGGCTAGTTTCAAACACATAATCTTCTGCCTCAGCCTAGACTGCATGCATCGCTATCCCTGGTTATCATGATTGTGTTTAAAATGAAACATTTTGTGAGATATTTTAACTATAACAGTTTTTATTTTTTATCAAAAACTATTTTTGCCTGTATTTTTGTGATAGCATTTATCTATGTAGGTAGAATGTCCCGATTCTCACTGTGTAGCCTAGATACATTTCAACTCACAGCAAATGAGCCTCTTAAGTTCCGGGATAGCAATCATGTACCGCCACACCTAGCATTATAATTGCTATAGATCTTTCATTTCAGCTCTCCCCCAATTATCTTCCTCTAGTACCGAATACTGATGAGCATTTGGGGGAATCAAGGTAAACAGATATTGAGATCGGGATAAATTATGTGGCTATGGATATAGCGGAGATACATAAGTCAAGACCCTACTGTGGATGGAAAACCTAGAGGGGGCTGGCAGTGGCACTGAACTTCTGCCATCCCAGCACCTGGGAGTCTGAGACAAAAGGATTAAGGACTCATGAACATCCTAGTAAAACTGTATCTCAAAAAAGGAAAGAAAGAAGAAAAGAAAGACAGGGGGAAGTAACAGGAAACATTAGAAACAAGATCAAGACAGAGGATGTCACATGCAATTGTGCCAGAATGGCACATGTGTGACACTGACAGGCCACCAGGAAAGGGGGACCAGGGCAGAACTGGAACTTGCCTGGTCAAAGCTGTGCTCCAGGCGGGAGTCTCTTCCTTCAGCCTTCAGAACTAAGAGAGACTTAATTTCTGCTGATGGAGAGACTGTAGATACATTAGACTAGTAAGCAGGAAATTTATCAGACTAATTTCTAACAGTAACATACAGCAGTATGCACATTGTGATGTCATGCCTGGCAATTTCTCATGATCTCTTTATAATCTATAGTTTTCCCTTGCATATCTGTGTTTGTGTTTCTGTGAGATTGTCTCTCTAAATATAATATTAAAACTTGGGTATGCCCCACATAGGTACCGGATCCCCCTGCTCTCTCCTCCACAGATACCTGTAGAATGACTTACCAACACACCCACAACATTGTCATAACATGATGGTGGTGGGTCTGCAGCTCCCCTTCATGAATACAGGCATCAATTTTCACATATTTGTGAATCTACACAGGACACACTATGCATCTGTCTGATGACAGAATGGACAGCCTGTAAGCAGAAGCTCGAGTCCATGCTGAGAGATACAGGAGTGACCCAGACTCTGATGAGATCATCTTTGCTTTTAGAATTCAAATTGGACACGATTTATGGGGTTTGTGTGTGTGTTTATTTGACTTGGAGAAATGAGTGCTTAAGAATCATCTGCCTACGGAACAGTGTCGAAAGCCAGGGGCTAATATAAGACCAGTGAGGAGATCAAGGAGCTTTGAAATGGCTAATCGCAAGGGAGAAAGTTCCAGTTAAAAACATGTACTCACCTCAAACCCATTATAACAGCCCAAGAAGTGAGTGAGTAAGACAATCCAGACAGAGCCGGGTCTTTTCTGTGCACTGTCCAGCTCTGATAAACTAGTGCAGTTGCAGATCGGGACCTGCAAATGCAGGGCTCTTCTATTTGGCTTTATGTTTTAGGGAGGGTATGGAGGTATGAAATGCAGTACTCAGAAGCTCTGTCAAGCACAGGTTGTCCCTTGAAATGATAGAATTTATGGGTCTAGGGTGAATGCTGTTTGTAACACAAAGAATTTTCTATGGGAATATAACCAAAATAACAATGTAATGACTGCTATCAGAACGTGTAAGCTACCTTTACTTGTATACTCCCCCCCTCTCCGTTCCATAATTGCCATCATTTCCTGTATCTCAAGGAGGGTGGGTAGGACAGGGATGCATATATACACAAAGAGAAATGAATGCCCGTCAGATACTTTCCCAACCACAGCTTTGACACCAGCCATCCTTTCTGTTAGAACATGCTCAAATTGAGTAGGTATCATTTTTACAAAGAAAATGAAAAGCGATTGCTTTTTATTATTTAATGTGTAGAAATGAGTTGCTGGTACCTAACAGAATCTTCCACAGTTCCCCACATCTCAACCCCTGTTTCCCTCTCCCTGTAACATGTGCAAGCTGTGGCAACTCCACCACAGGGCTATTCAATAACTCACTTCTTACCCTTTTGTTATATTATGGGTTTTCTCAAAAACATAATTTCTCTGTCCTCGAATAAAAAATCAACAAACACACCCACAAAATTCTAGTTGGACATAGTGGTACAGAGCTATACTTCCAGAAATGGAGAAGCTGAAGCTACAGGACTCCAGCATGTCTGAGTGCATCCTAGGTTAAATATTGAGTTCAAAGCCAGCCCAGACTACTTAGCAAGACTCTACCTCAAAAAGTCACAGGAAGGAAGGAATGAAGGAAGGAAGGAAGGGAGGAAGGGAGGGTGGGAGGGAGGGAGGGCGGGACGCCGGGAGGGAGGGCGGGGGGAGAGAGGAAGGAAGGGAGGAAAAGAAAATACATTTTACGTCATCTCTGCCTCAGTGATGCAGGCCAGAGGCAAAGCCTGGGTGAGAAACCTTTGTGCATGAGTGATCCATTAGGCAAGAGGAATGGATAGGGTAGTTATGATAGCACACTCCTGTAATCACAGCACCCAGCAAGCAATGGGACAAGAATCAACAATCTGAGGCCAGGCCAGAAAGATGTCTCAGAAGGTAAAGGTTCATGCCACCAAGACTGACAGCCTGAGTTTGATCCCTGGAGCCCACAAGGTGGAAGGAGAGAACCGACTCCCACAAGCTGTCCTCTGACCTTTATATGTGTGCCTATGGTATGTGGGTGATGGACACTTGTGCATGTATGTACACACATGCATGTGTGCACACATCGAGAAAGAGAGAAAAAGAGAAAGGGGGAAATATATACATAAGTCAAAATAAACCTTTAAAATTTAAAAAAAAACAATTTGAAGACATTCCAGGCTCATAGTTATCTCTAAAACAAAGAAGCAAAGAAACATAAGAAGTGGCGGAGGGATAACTGTGGGAAATTTGAAACCTATAAGATATTTCACAATTCACATAAAACATAATCTAAGGCAGTTTTGTAAATGATAAGACATTACTAAAGGGAAAGGTAGTTATTTGTATTTCTCATTCCCAATAGTGATGCCATGCATTGTTAGATCTTAAAAGATTGTGTAGCTTTTATAAAAAATAAAAGATCATGTTTCACAGTATTCACCCAGAGATGAGATCCAGTTGGCATTTCTCTACAATTCGTTCATCTATTTTAATAGTTAAATGTAAAGCAGCTAAACTGTATGTTCAAGCAAATGTATACTTAACAAGATAACAGAAAATTAAAATAGATGTCATCTTTAATTTTTATTTCACATTAATTCATCACATTAATTAGATAATAAATAGCACTATTTATTATCTAAGTACACCCAGTTATGTAAATTTACAGGGTTTTTTTCTTCACATAGTCACCTTCCTAATATACATACAACAGAACACAGAACACACTTGCAATATTCAGCCTGTCAAACCTTGCCTGGGACAAACAAGATTCTCAGTAGCTTTATTATTCTACATGGGGATAAATACAGTTCTCAATAATTGACATGAATCAGGACTGCTGAAAAAAAACTGAATACATTCTTATTCCATCTGGGGTTATGTGCACTTGTTTATTTTAACATGGTTTTCTAAATGTTGAATTACAATTCTCCTCATAACACATCTCTGGGAGGTCTTGAAAATACCCTGAGTGGTTTATGTGGTTATTTCTAGAGCTCCTGACAGCTGCGGAGTTGACATGAGGCCTGCCACCAGGGCAGCGGTGTAGAGACTGTAGTGCTGAGTATTCACCAAAGGTATCTTCAAAAGTGGTAGTCAACAATCAACATTATTATCCCTCTTTTGTTTTTTTGTTTCTCTAATCTTGCCAGGATAGAAAATGAGCAATTATTGTTCCATTAGGCAAAGAAAAAAGACAGACCAATGCAACCCAGTGCTAGTTTTTTTTTAAAAAAAAAAGAAAAAATCATATTGAATTAACAAATTGAAAACTTTAGTTAAGACTTCATGAACTTTGAATATAAGACAATCGCATCAGAATGCTAAATGACCGCATGCTCATTCTGTTCGATGTTGCCCATGAGATCTTTCGTGTCACTTGTTCCTG
The DNA here is from genome assembly GCF_004785775.1 of Grammomys surdaster. Lineage (NCBI taxonomy): Eukaryota > Metazoa > Chordata > Mammalia > Rodentia > Muridae > Grammomys > Grammomys surdaster. The sequence goes on from NW_021604604.1 coordinate 7,776,448, forward strand.
GACTCGGATTACTGTTGAAGTAGAGAGTGTTTTCAAAGCTGGCCTCTTGAGGCATGTGGAGCACATGCCTTTTTTTATAAAAGAAATAGGCTGCAACGCCGGCACCTATCACAATCAGGAGGACCACAATGACCACTCCTGCTGCTTTGGAAGAGCCTTTGGGTTGAGGATCCATCTTCCTCTGGTCAGCTACAGACAAATGAAACCATTAGCAAACAAGTGGAGCATAGAGGGAAGGGGTGGGTGACAGAAGCTTCAGGAAGCAGCACAGTTGATCGTCCTGGGTACCTTCAACTTATGGATATTCTTTAAAATGGTATTTGTCACAAGATGTGAAGGCAGGACTCAATGTGACATAGAGGACACTTTAACATGTTCAGATGAGTTTTGGGTTGATGGAATATTTCACCTCCCTATGTACACTGAGGTAGTACATCAGGCAGAATTCACACTTATCTCTTGTATCAAATTAATTAAATAATTGAAGGATGGCTGGAAGGAAATCTCAGTGGTTGGGATCACTTACTGCTCTCCCAGAAAACCAGAGTTTGGTCCCCATCATCTACCTCCAGCAGCTCAGTCTGTAACTCTAGCTCCAGGAGATCTAATGGTTTCTCTGGTTCTTTCAGGCACCAATACATATGTAGCAGCCTGTCACACAGACACACACACACACACAGACATACACACAAACACACAGCTCCACACAAATATATTACAAAAAGTAAATCTTTTAAAAATAAAATAATTTTGTAAGGCTGCTTACAAGCATGCTTTCAAGAGATAAAGTGGTGGTGGTGGTTGATGTAGCAATTACAAATAAAATTTTAAAATTAGGGGGAATTTATAATGGAAATCTGAACTTCTAAATATGATTAATAAACAAACGTCATTCATGAGATCAATAAGGTATTTAGTAGCAAGCCACTAATCTCATTTTGAGTTCCTGTAGCAACCACCAAAATAGGTAAAATGGGATTAGTTACCTAATTAATGTTTTCTATAAAGATGGAAACAAACTTAAAACAAAAAACAAAAAACAAAAAAGAACCCAAACAAACAAAAAAAGAGAGACCTAAAAAGACCTTGAAGGAAATGTCATTCATAGATCTCACAAGGCAACTTTTTGTAATTCAGCAACATCTTCAAGAACTTTTTAAGATAAAAATGTAAATTTAATTTTTTAAACATTATGAAAGATGGATTGTGGCCTAATGATAAAAGTTAGCATGAGACATTCTACTGAAAGTGAAGGAGGAGAAGGAGGGATACCATGGCTTTTAAAACAAGCAGAATCATATGACTAATGGTGACCTTGAGGTTTCATAATGATCTTACCTTTGGTTGTAATAGATGAGTGTGTAGTTGCAGGATCAATAACTGTTGGAAAAATGGAAAACAAATGTTATAAAAATACATAATAGCTAAATGTTGATAAATTGTATTCGGGTCAGAGATACATGACATCATCCATTGTTAACTGTAATGTGGTCTGATATGATGTAATCTGATAGGTTCTCATGTGATCTGATGTCATGTCATGTCATGTGATTATGTGAATGCCCGGATGGTGTGATTGATACGCATAAATATATAGACTTAGGCATATAAATAGAAAGATTATCTGTACCTTCAGCTATTACTACCTACTTACATACCTACCTATCTACCTGTTCATCCATCCATCTTTCTCTATGTCTTTGTATGCAAATGCAGCATCCTATACCTATGGATAAGTTTGAATATGCTAGAAGATTTGAAAATATGAACCTTCAAGTTTTATGTGAGCATTAATACATCTAAACACCTACAAAATCCATGTGTAGCTAAGGTAATCTAGACTAGGGGTTTTGAAACTGGCACACCAAACTCTAAACTGTTGTAAGATACTTGACTGAAAAGTAAAGTAAGACACCAACATTGGTCCAGAGACTGTAGCCACAGCTCTATACCAAAGGGTGTAGAAGCTTAAAGTAGAGTTATAAACTAAAAATCTACACAGTTCCAAAACAATAAAACCTATTGAGGAAACAGAACTATGTTCACTGCTTGCTTGCTTGCTTGCTTGCTTGCTTGCTTGCTTGCTTGCTTGCTTGCTTGCTTGAGTGATTACAATCATAAGAATCAAAGCCAGGGTCCTATTCATGCCAAGAAAGGGCTTGGTCACTGAATGACCCCAGGCCACCTCATTTATTTATTTCAGATTCCAATGAGTAATTTTCTTTTGGGGAAAGATAATGCATCAGGTAGAATAGCACAAAAATATCACTCAAGTACAGTCAGTGGCACACGGAGGTTTACCAGTTGTTTCTCTTTGCATGCTATACCACTCAATCTCAGATGGAGACTGGGCTGGTTTTATATGACTACTTCTCTTGCTTCTTATGATGTGGACTAGTGACTGCTCTTCCCTTTTCCCTAGTGCAGAAGCACTGTGAAGATAGGCTGTCCAGATTGCTTGTAACTTAGCAGAACATTAAAATGTACCAATAAACGAAGGTTTGGCAGAGCCATCACCTTTTACTCAAAGCTACAGGTGGAGATTGATCTTTATGGCAGGACAAATTCCCACCAATAACAGGGAAAGCTACACAAAAGGGATGCAACTACCCTAGTACTATGTCAGCATGTTACAGTCGGAAAGAGATGGTGGTCTGGAAACCATAGTACAAAATGTTTAACTTACTTTTTGGCATTTTACAAATAAATCCTTTGTATGAAGAACAGTGGATATTATTCCAAACGCCAGAAGCTGAAGATAAAACTACACAATCATTGCGTTCCCCAGAGGGATCGCCTGTTTTCCAGTTGACAAAGGAGACAGGATTGTCGTTCAACCATAGCCACTTCCCTGGTCATCAAACAAAACCAGCAAAAGCACAAGTTAAAAATGATCCTTTTTATGTTCTTCTTCTTAACATAAAATGCCTAGCCTATTATTATTATTATTATGTTATGCTAGAACCAATGGTTTCTAAAACTTCTATCAGGAAAGACAGTAATAGAAAATTGTTACAGAAAAGAAAAATAATGTATTTGTTAGATTGTTAGTTGAAAGTTTATTTCTACTTAATAGAAAAATGTACACTATCGTTTCTCTAGCATTTTTATTATGGTGGGAAGAAAAAGAAACTGTTCTCTGAATATTTTTTAACTAACAGCTACAGGAGAGCTTTTTAATTGACAACTTTCAGGGCTGGACAATATGTAGGTCGTTTAAACTTTTGGTTATTGTAAATAAAAGATGATTTTAACTTTTCAAACTCACCACAGATTAATTATTATTTAAGGCAAGGCTTGCTGGAACCAAAACACTGTTTTCTATACAACATTTTTAAAATATTAGCTATCAAATAATGGTTTCATTAGAGTTACCTTCAACATTTCGGAACATGCCTATCCAAAAGTTGGTTTTACTTTTAAGAGGCTCAGCACGGTATGACAGAAAACTTGACTCAGCAGCATTCTCGATGGAAGCCAGGGAGGCACCTGCAAGGTGTAAGACCGTAATGAGAGGAGCTGAGAGCATTCCTGTGAATATTCCTGATATTAAGAACAATAAATGACAACCTAAGCTCTACTCAAGGCTCAGTACACTGTAGGAGTGTTACTCCAGGGCCATGCATGAAATTATTCAGACTGAAGAGAAAACTGAACACCTTTCAGACAACATATAGCTGATAATTCCTCATCAATCACCAGTGTTTGCTTTTATAGCAAAATCCTACAGCTTAGTAATAACTGATATATTTTAAACAGTCATGACGGTTTGCCTGGGACATCACAAACATTCTTTCACTAAATCTTTCGAAGACCATAAAATAGATTCTTTTGTTAACTCATTTTACAGATAAGAACAACAAAGCACACACATAGGTAATTCATTGCCTGGCATCCCAGCACTAACTGAGCACAGAATCCTGGTATGACTCAGGCATTCTGAACCTGGAGAGGTAATATTTAATCATGTGGGTATGCATTCTATAAACTGAGTTCTGAGTTATCCCCCCTCAGTGACTGTTAATTGTATGCTTACTTAATCCACCATTGAATATACTTCACAGCTATTAGGCATTTTAAAATACTTCTGACATGTTTTGATCAAAGAGAATGTCTCCTTTTATCTGCTAAATAAAACAACACCTAAAACTGAAAATAAAGTTTGTATATATTCATTGTAAATTTTAAAAACAAAGCACTTAAGCAACATGTAAGGATTTCTAAAAAAAATTTTGAAAAGTCAAAGGCATATTGCAAGTCCTCTGTGAAACAATGGCAACACTTTCTTGGCCATGGGCTTGCAAAGATTCACGGAAGACAGGAAGGAGAGGAAGAGAGGGAGGGAGAGTTGGAGGGAGGGAGAGAGGGAGAGAGGGAGGGAGGGAGAGGAGACAGAGGAAAGGAGGGAGGAAAGGAGGAAGGGGAGGAGGGAGGAAGGAAAAGAAAAGGAGAGAGAGAGAATATGATCATGGTAATACGCCCACAGCCTTTCTCTAGCCCCATGGTACCTTCAAAAGCCAAAATCCCAACAATCACAGTGAAAACCAGCAATCCAGTAGCCACGGGGGTGGGGTGGGGGTCAGAATAAATTTCGAGCTCTTTTCAAATTATGAAGTTCACTGTAATCCTCATGATAACCACTAACAAAATAACTAAACAGGAAATAAAGGTTCCTTAGCTTCAGGTGGGGCTGGAACTCAATAAGCTCATTGTGTAGTTCAGAAATCTTAAGTTGAATGAACCATTGTAAGTTGGAAATTCTTTTTAACTTGGACATGGTGTTGTATGCTTGCTATCCCAGCACTTGGGAGGCAAAGGCAGGTAGATCATGAGTTCAAAGTTATCCTCGACTACATTTCAAATTCAAAGCCACTGGAGTATGTGAGACCCTGTCTCAAAACAACCGCAACGAAGCTGTCTTTGCCATTTCTGAGATTGAGTTTGGTTTAGTTTTTCCTTATAAACAAAATAGACAGCCGTAAAAACACTTCTATGAATAATAAAGAAGCCAGTTCCTACTCAGTTATAAAATCTAAATTTACTGGTGATAAGGAAATATAATGCTGTGAGTAGCTTAGGATCAGAACCCTAAGAATTTAGAGTATTTGGATAGAAAGATTTTTGGATAGAAAGAGGGGTTTTAAACCTAAATTCTTCAAATTCTTCAAATTCTTCATTTGTAGGAAGTGATGTTGACTATTCTGTTAATAGAAAATTATTTTTAAAAACTACCCGTGTGGTTGGGATGTAGCTCACTGGCAGAGCTGCAGAGCACTTTCCTAGGGATGGCCTGTATTTGATCCCCAGCAACAGAAAATAATAGGAAGGCGCTTAGATCCCTTATATTTTAACTTATAGCATTTTGATATCATTGATCTAAAAATAGATTATTATAGGATTTTCTTTCAGGAAACATGGCACTCACCCATTCGAAGGCACTCCAGGGAAGCTTGACCCCAGCTCCTTGTAAAAGAAGATTCAATATAGTAGCAATGGCCAGAGAAAGGAATCCACGCAGTCTGTTCTGACTCTGGACACTTGCCAGGCAGTTGTGGAGGCTCAGTAGCAGGGATTTCTGTAAGTAAACATGTATTTAAAGCATAATCAAAATAAATCATAAATAAATCCTGGGTTGCTGCAATATGTGGAGTCTTATTTTTAAAGCTAAGGGAAATTATATCCTCTACCATTACATATAATTTACTGATGTTTGTTATTTAGAGCCACCATATTTCTTGGGTTTTCATTTATTTTATTGTTTCAAATGTATTTCAATAGAAAACAGTGGCCATGAATCTTATTCCTTATAATTTACAATTAGTAATTTTAGATTTCTGCAATGATGTTTGAGATTAAAGCTGGGAGTGGTGGTATATGTCTTTAAACCCAGCTCTCTAGAGACAGGTGGAGCTGTGATCCAGCTTGGTGTACATAGCAAGACACTGTCTCAAACAAACAAAAACAAACAAATAAAAGTGGTAAAAGTTTAACAAATTATGTCAAAAATAATTAATGAAGTGGATTTCCTTGTCAAGCCACTTCTTTTCTGAGATTCTAAGTCCTGTAATGTTCTCTTAGCTAAGGACAGCTGTGACAAACTGCCCTAGCTTGAATTCTAAGCTGATTGTACTCAATTTGTATGCATCCTGGTATAACTCTGCTGAAGCAGATGTACTGACACCAAAGGGAAGGCCACCTTCTTGGATAATTTGTCACTGGAAATTCAAAGGACAATTTCAATAACAAACATTCAGAAGTCTATCATGAGCAAGTAAATCCTAGAAACGATGCAAAATTTGACCTGTGCGTATTAGTTGATATCTTTTCATTAGGTTGATCAGACAGTCTATTTTGCTCTCAGCTACCCAGGATACACTACTGGTTGATAAATTCAGCAGTGATGGGTAATAGCTTATTTCACACAACTTGATATTCCCCAAACCCCTTTTGTATATCCAATTACCATCTGATTTTTTGCAGAGAAAATAAAGACTTTCATTGCAGTATGATGTCTTCCAGTAGCCATCGACATCCATGTAAACACATGCTGATTTAAGTTTGGGCTCGTCAGTGCCCCAGTTAGTATACCGCACCCTCCATTTATCCGTCCAAGTATATTCATTATTGGTCTGCACAAATAAGAACAATCATGAAGTTTCAGCCTTCCTTCTCATATAGAGCATGAAGGAAACAAGTAAGAAATAGGTATGATACTTAAGGCTATAACTGAACACAGAACCTTGAACATTAGTAACTTTTAATAAATTTTAAGTCATGCTACTAACTCAAATTCAGTAAAAACACCCTTTTGAAAAGTGATTATTTCATGACCATCTTTAGGTCCACAACCTGGAAAGTATTTTGGCTTTTTTTTTAATGGTTTTTGTTGTTAAATTTTCACTTTTTGTTTTTCTTTCTTTTCTTTATTTTCTTAGAGAAGAAGAAAGGAAGGGGGAGAGAAAGTTTTGAGACGAGCGTGTGTGTGTGTGTGTGTGTGTGTGCCCGTGCGCGCGTGTGCGCCTGTGTGAGAGGCAGAGAGAGAGAGAGGAGGAGGAGGAGGAGGAGGAAGGGGAGAGAGAGAAGAAGAGAGAGGGAAAGAAAGAGAAAGAGAATGAGAACAGAACATTGGGTGGGTACAGAGATGAAGATGATCCATCCCTTGGATGGAAGGTGTTGGGGGAGGGGAAAAACATGAGCAAAACTATATGTATGAATAAAAAATTGAAGAAAGGAGTTACAACTGATGGTTTAAAAAAAAAAAGACGATTGGTAAGAAAAGAAGACAATGACTAAAGAATATGTGTCTTATTCCATAAAGCTGCATTTGCTTTTAGCTTCTCATGGCCAAAGAGAAGTTGGATCTTCATAACAATAAAATGTTTATCTTACTGAAATTAAGGTAACATCCATATCATCGAATCCTGAAAGAAAGCCTTATTTGTTCTCATGATCTTGTTCTGCTGCTGAGACAGCAATGGTAAGTGATAGCCGAAACCATTTATCCTTGTAGACTCTATAGGATCTGGGGTCTTGATACAGCATCAGTGGCCTTTCAACTATGTGGATTGTGCTTTTTTTTTAAAAAAAAAAAAACTGGTTGTTTTACTTCATTTGCACATTTGACATATTTTTAGACAAACAAATGTATGATCACATCCAAGCTAATTAGTAATATAAAAATTACCACTTATCGATAACAGCACACTATCTAAAAGTGTTTTAGAACTAATGCCTAAGTACAGCATTATAAAACATTAGCCAGGGAGAAATAATTTAAGGCTAAACACTTTCCTCATCTTAATTCCATCATTTAATTTACCAAGACAATCACTAAAGACACGACAGGAAAAATTAAAAACACATTTTATCTCAAGGTGGAATTGTGCAGCATTCTCTCATTTACTCAAATTATTCTTGCATATCATTGACTCTAGAGGTGTCATGAAAATGGCATTACTATTCTAATCATAAATTTTGGCACTGAGGAAAAGTATTTCATCTTTCAAAATATATTTGATGGCCAATTTGAAACACAATTATGAGAAGAATTGAGTGATTTATCAGATCATTAATTATCTAAAAAATAGTCAACAGAAATATGAAAATCTCTTATCTAAGCACAATCACCAAAACCACATGGGCCTAATCATTTTAATATTCTTCACCCTATTGAGGAAGTACCTAGTGTATGAAGAGTTTGCATCTCTGCATAGCGACTTAAAGCTTGGCAAAACCTAACCTCAGTCCACTATCCAATTTTATACCTTTCCTTCTTTCTCATCCTCTCTGGTACTCTCCCTCAGCTCTTACCACCCTGAGTTATGTCTTAAAATGGTGAGTATCTTGGGATCAGGGCAGAGCTCGGTAGTGGAGCCCTTGCCTAGCATATGTTAGGTCCAGATTTAACACAAGTACTGAAAAAGAGAATGGTTTGAATTTCTCTAACAAGCCTTCTTGAGCCACTCCCCTGCCCCAGGACCTCTGCAATGCTGCTTGCTGATTTGCTAGCTACCTGGTGGGTGGAGGAATGATGGGTAGCATATGTCTCAGGAGTCTCTACCTTATTGCCTCTCTTAGTTCGGAGCTTCATCCCTCACTTTGCCCCAGTCCTCCAGCCTTCTCTTTCTGCTTTGGAATAAAAGAATGTGACTTCGACGAAACACTTCTCATACATAGATGGAAACTCTATGACTGGGACTTATAACAATTCTAAACTATTTTGCAACAAAACATGAAGTATCCCATCCCTGTTCCCCATGCTCCTGACCTACTTTCTCTTCTCATGCTGCAGCTGTGTAACTATGACTCTGGAGAGGAATAAACAAATGCATGGAGCTATTTAGATGTATAATATAATTTTGGATATAACTATTCAAATCCAATTATTGTAAATATCAGTTATTGTTCTCAGTTTAGTTTCTGACACATTATCACTAGGTCACTAGACCATTGACAGTGGAGACTCATGTAAGTGTTCAACTGAAGAAACAGAAAGAGAAACACATGGGACTATAATTTATCAATCATGTTAAGCTGTGAATGTTCTAGTATCTTACCAAGTTGCTGTTCAGGGCAATCCAAACGGGTACATTAAATGGGTGCATTTTCATCCATGCAAATGCATTACTGTAGGGGTCTAGAATGCTAGCAAGCAGGGAAGTACGATCCTTGCAATATTTCTCCGCTTCATGCCATGGTAGCTTCAATTTCATAAGGGAATAGCTGCTTTTACCGTAGTTAACAAAGCCATCTTTTGGAGTTGTGGTTGGAGAAACAGGCAAGGAAGGGTCTAGAATAGAGTGATTATTTTCATTAGCATTGTCAATGGGCCAATACCTTCAATATCCAACTTCCTGCTCATCCATCATAGATGTAAACACAAATTCCTAAGTCCAAACTGGCAGGACTTAAAAATATTTTCACCACATATTTTACAACATAAGACTAGTATTTCTCTCTGTGTGTACACATTTGTGAACATTGATGTGTGCAGAGTAGCACATGTGTGGGGGTAAACACATGTACGCATGTGCATGTATAACCAGGGGTGAACCTTGACTTTCTTTCCCTAGAAGCCAACATCATGACTTTGAGAAGGAGCCTCTCCCTGAGTTGGAATTCCTCGAGGAGTGTGAGCTGGCTGGACAGTAAGCCTCAATGATCCACCTGTCTCTTCTTCCCCACTGCTGGGATTACAAGTGTGTGCCACCTCACGTGTCTTTTTATGTTGGTTCTGGGGATAGAACTCCTTACATCTGCAAGGTAAGCACTTGACTGGTTGAGTTATCTCTCTAGTCCACAAAGCTTTATTTTTAATCAGTATGTCTGATTAAACAATTTCCAAACTGTATTATGTATGTATGTGTGTATATATATATATATGAATATATATGAATATATATGTGTGTGCATGTATATGATTATGCATCTGTATGTATATACATACATATGTGTGTATAAGCATATTACATATGTATATGTAATATATATATATATATATATATATATATATATATAATATATGTGAGTCTAGAAGGAAATCTCAGCAGTTCAGAACACTTGTTATTCTTTAAGAGTATCTGGATTCAATTCTCAGCAACCACATGATGTCTCACAACCATCCACAACATCAATTCAAGGCAATATGATGCCTTCTTTTGACTTCCATGGGAACAAGGCATGAACATGGTACACAGACATATAAAGTGTATCACTTTATACATAAAATTACATTAAAATTGTTTAAAATATATATTTATTATTATGTATATGCACATTGTTTAATATATATGTATATATTAAACAATTTTAATTTTATTTTATGTATAAAGTGATATATACACACACATATATATTATATATATATGACATATATAATATATATGCAGTTTCTAAGTAAAAAACAAAGACTCTTGAAAATCTTTTGTAATCTAGTGCCCCTATAAAAGGCCACAGTTTAATGCTACAAATTAAACAATATCTGTCTTCCTGCTATCATTAGTCTTTGCTTTTTCTCTTGGTCAAATGGCATAATCAAGAATTTTTTCTGGGACTGGAGAGATGGCTCAATGGTTAAGAGTATGAGTTGTCTTTGTACAGTTCCTGTGTTTGGTTCCTAGCACTAATGTAACTGCTCACAACCATCTGTAACTCAAGTCCCAAGGTATCTGTTGCTTTTTGATCTTCTCAAGTGATGCATGCATATGGTATACAGACAGGACTCCAACCAACACACACAAAAAACAAAATCATATATTTTCTAAAAGAAACCCCTCCAGCCCTTCTGTAGTTTCACGATTATATCTATCCAACTCTCTCTGTAATATGCCTGTAGTAACTAGTGCTGTCTTATCGAAATTAATTCTGAGCCTTGGAGCTCCTTGAAGTTAGGTCTTTTCTCCTTTCTTTAATGCCCCAGCTTGGACTTACTGCTATTTTCTATCTGGATTCTAAAGCACTTAAGACACAGGAAGCAGAGGTTGTTCCTGTGAACCTTAGCTAATGCCACTGAGCAGAGACCAGCAAACAGGAAGAAAGCTAAATCTGAGCATTTCTCTGGTTTTGTAACATATAAACTACAACTTGCTGTTGGGGGTAGGGACATAAATGATTAATGTTTCTTGACATTATATGAAAATCAAATTTGTGTATGTAAAGTTCTATTGGAAAGCATCCACTTTCACTTGTTTACCTATTATCTAAAATTGTCCCTGACCATGACAGAGTAGAGGGATCTTAACAGACATTGTGTGGCAGGCACACCTAAAACACTTGGGTCTTTATAGAAAAGTAATCAGTAGCGGCCAGTTCTACTTACTCTTGGCTACAGGTCCTGACTAGGTCAATTCTCTAACCTGTTCAACATAAACATCTGCCTTATTCTGTACCTAAGAAGTACCAAACTTTCTCTTCTCAGTCATGCTCTTTAATCATAAGTCATTTTCAGGAAGTATCAGCATCCCTCTCCCCTGCTGCTGCTGCCATCTTGCGTTGGTGCAGGGTCCTTTGACCAAGAGACCCTGGACAGACTCCTTAAACTGTCACATCTTACATGGAAGCCTTAAAACTTCCCAGCCTAGGAGACTGGGCACCATGCCATAGGAGTTCTTTTTGGACCACTAAAAGTGCTAAATGAGGCTTGAAGTGAAGTGAAGAAGAGGAGAAGAAACAAGTCGAGGAGAATGAGGAAAAAGAACAGCAAAAAAGACAGTTTCACAGAAGTCAATACATAATCAAGACATTTGAGTGTTAGGTCCAGTGTACTTATTCCTTAAATATCTGTAGAAAAGAAAAGGAACTGCTACTAAATATTGGGAGATTGTTCCCATGTGGTTAGATTAGGCAACTTTTTAGTTTTTATTTCTTTTCTATGTGAGAGTGTTTTTTGTGCATACATATTGGTATACCATATGCATAAAGTACCCATATAGAAGAAGGTGTTGGATCTCCTGGACTGGAGTTACAGATGGTTGTGATCCATCATGTGGGCACCGAGATTGGACCTGGGTCCTGCATAGTGTTCTTACATCCCTCCTGTCCCACTGTGTGCTTTCCAGAAGCTTCATCACTAGCTTATGGAAGTATTATGAAGAAGAACATTAAAGATGGATGGATGGATCAACGTGTAACATGGCTGCTCTGGCAAAGAATCACATCTGAAGATATAATCTGGTAGGAATGCAGACACACCCTGGATTACAGAATGATTCGGCTGTAATACAGACACGCCCTTAATACACACCTTTAATCCCAAACAATGTAGGTAAGTTTAGTTTGTAGAAGGAAGCAGCCATGTTTGAAAAGGACATCTAATTGAGGGGCAGACAAACGGATGAATCAGAGAACAATTTGACAGAATGAGTCAGAGATAGGATACACCCCAGCCTCACAAGAATAGACTGGAAAGAGGATACTGAAGAGAGCAGTGCGGGGGAGGGGGTGTAGTTTTATAGGGACGGGCTATAGAAAGAACAAGCTAGACACAGGTGAAGACAGAATGAGCCAAAATGTAAGGTGGAGCCAGAAGACTGGAACAGATTGCCAGAGTTAGTTTGAGGCCAAGCAGAGCAATTCAGTTAGAAGTTAAGAGAAGCCAGTTTGAATCAATCAGCTTGGAGAGGAGTTTGGCCCAGGACAGCTAAATTCAGCCAGTCAGAGATTAGAAAGAACTAGAAAGCCTGAGCCTATTCAGCAGTAAGCTTCTGAAATGACAATTATATCTGGAGAATAAAAGATACATTTATAATCGAGCAATAGCCCTTCCTTTCTTTCCCTTTTGTTTCCCAGCCACTGTGACATGGATGCGTTGGCCTGCTCCACATTGTATTTTCCCTTACTACAGGCCTAACATGATGAAGCCTAGAGACCAGACTCTGAGACACAAAGCCAAAATAAACCTTTACTGCTTTTATATTAATTCTTTTGGGTATTTTTTTTTTGCAGTCACAAAAAGCTGACTGACATATATTACAAGTTTCTAATTTAAAAAAAATACACTTCAAGCTTAATCTGCACAGAACTTTCTGCAATAAAAGGGATCAGAGTCACAAATAAAGTATAGAAAATAGCACCTCTTTGGAGAGGGGTAGCCCACCTCTTTCATCTGTCATGGGCTCATGTAGCTTAAACCCAGCCCTTGCTGGTGAGTTTTGGCAAAACTTACCAGTCTGTGTTTGGCATATATAGCCTTGTTTACTTTCACAGGTGTCATCCATCCAGGTCCCTGCTTCTCGTGAATTGCCACCAATCACAACAACACAGTCAGCCTGTCCATTTGTGGATAAGGAAAACAAAGGCAACAAAAATAAATTAATAATGACTCAAATCAATCCGTTAGTTAGAAAACGCACTCCTGCTATTCCTCTTTTACAATTTTTAAGATCATCTATCCACACAACTTATCCAACCCACTATCATCTTCCAATTGTTGCCTCCACCACCTGTGTAGATTCCACCCCCAACCCGAACTTTTACTTTTTATGACTTCCTAGTGCATTCCATTTTATTTTAACCTCACTATGTTTTCAGCCCTAATTTACACACTCAATGCCAAATAGTTTCTACAAGGAAAATCACTTACATATCAACAGAATATAGCTGTCAAGGTAATTGCCATAAAAGCCACATTGATCAGATCATTCCCTACTCAGCCTTCCTCTTTGTTCTCCATCTGACAACACACAAACTCTCTCACAGAGCTTCAGTGTTTCTCTCAGTTCTGCTTACCTCGAGCTTTCTCCTACTTTTTTCTAACATTTCTACTTTTTTTAAAACAGTTTTAGAAACTCCCACTGCCGTCTGAGACATTTACCCATTTTCTAAACACATCTGGAATGTTTTCCAGAATGACTCTGTTCATCTCACTCACCTAGCATGGCTGCCATCTTCATCCTCTTTAGTTTTCCTGATTATTATGTTTTAAACTTCCTGAAAATAACTCCCCACAGCTGATTCTTTTCCACTCCCACCCACTGTGTCCTGTAATGACAGTGTCTGACACAAAGAGCCCCATAGGCACATGCCCACACAATGAAATCACCCTATCCTCTGTCTTCTGGCATGGGACAGCAGACTCTGTCATGTTACACTCTCATTTCTTTATTACCACACTTGTAATACAAGACTTGTATTCCGGTTTAAAACTTTCATTTTTAAATATGGATAGCCATATTTAGACATATCACAAACAGATTCATAATTTTTCACGATGTTCATAATCCCCAGGATAATGTTTAACACTAGCCAATTGATCATTCAATGATATAAGAATGAAGTAAAAATTTTAAAAAGAAGGTAGAGAAGCAATAGTCTATATTCTGATGTATAGAAGCACTTGGCATGGTGTTTGTCATGGATCGAGTGCTGTATAAATGCAGGGTAAGTAACGGTCACGATGTTGCTGATATCATCAGAAGTAGCGGTGTCTTCCAAACCAGCATCCCGATTGCTGTAACAGCTACAAGTGATAAGGGGCACATGGTGCAATTATAAACTTGGGATCAAGTTTATCTCCTGAGTACCAATGAGGCTTAGAGTGAAGCTAGATTTCTACCACTCACTGCCAATGAAGAGTTCTTAACTAAACATCCCTCCTCTAAGGTTGATTCAGTCTGAGAAAGAAAAAACTCTGTATAATTAGGGCAAAGGAAGGCAGATTCTGGGGGGTATATCACAGAAAATTAATCAACAACATGACTCTTTGCACATAAAGATAGTATCGAGAGGTGATGGAAAACTTAAGCTCACATCTTCGTAAGACAGGCTGCTTCTTCTTCCACCAGGATATCCTTTCCCCCAGTTTGTATAATGAACTCCTCGTCCATCTGTCCACAGGAACGTGTGTTCTGAGTTGACATCATTCAGCCCAGTCCAGGCACTGAAAGTGGAGTCTCTCATGTGATAGGTAAGAAATGCTGAAAACAAGTTATACAAGATGATTTAAAACTTGGGACTGTGAACAGTGCAAGTACAAAGAAATATTTTAAACATGTTAATTTTAAAATACTGACCACATAACTCAACTCTTGTTAGTATTCCCAAGCCAAAAAAAAAAAACCCACAAAAAAACCCCACAAAAATAGACAGAGTCTAATCTTAGTATTCCCATCGTGAACCAAGTTTCAGACTCACTGAGTCGATTCTAGGTCACATACTACTACCGCAGATAGTTGGGAAAGTTGTATCTCACCCAAAGACACCAGACAAAGGATTAAGAAAGTCTCAAAGCCATCCCATCCACTCATGCTGGATACCTCAATATGAGCTGTGGCTGGGAACTGCCTACTAGCTTACAGAAAGAAGCATGCTCTTCTAACTTATTAAAACTCATCCTATAGTTCTATTTTGTAGTTTCATTTTAAGGATTTATTTATTGTAGTGTGTGTGTGTGTGTGTGTGTGTGTGTGTGTTCACATGTGTTGGGGTACCTCAGAGGTCAGAAGAGGATGCTGGATCCTTTGGATTTGAAGCACAGGTGGCATAAGACTTTAGACCCAGGATTCTGAGGCAGGAAGATCCCAAGTTCAGTGATCTCTGGACTACAGGATGAATTCAAGGACATCCTGGACAACTTGGCATGACCCTAACTCATAATGAAATGTGAAAAGGTGACAAAGCATATAGAATGAGCATGGGCAAGGCCCTGCTTTCTGCCCCCTTGTACTTTTCCCTTTCAAAAGAAAAAAAAGCACCATATAAGTTACCAGTTGTCCTGGTTCTGTAAATAAAAACAATCTGCTGACAATAATTAAGAGAGGAAGAGTTTCCAAGCCAGAAAGGCTCTGAAGAACAAAGCCATTTATCCAGACAAGAAGTGTCCTGCTCCCAAATTTTAGTTTCACAGAATACCCAAGCAAGGGTTATCTAATTAGGATCCCTCCAGAGAAGCAAGTCCTGGGGAGCATTGGCCATCTAATGAGGATGTGCAGATCCAGATATCCTTAAGCTAAAGGGTTCACAACATAGAATTAGAAGATCTGGAGTATACAGAATGTCATTGCTTTTTGTTCCATCAATAATTCTGTGGCAGAGAGGGCAGGAAAAAATATCCAAAAACAATGGAAGATTTTATTGCCCATATGCCCTGTACCTTCCCTTAACACTCCCCTAAATTCTCACTCAGCAGCTGCCTCTTAATCCCACCATCTATACCTGCTGGGTTAACACTGTCTCCGTTTACTAAAATAGCGACATATGCCCCATAAATATGGACAAGAAATTTAAGGACACAGCATTTGGGGACTCTGATAGAAAATACACAACAGGGGCCTGGAGAGATGGCTCTATATTTTAGAATGCCTGCTACATTTTCAGAAAGCCCAAGTTCAATTCCTAGTACCTACACTGGGTCGTTAACAAGCACCTGTAACTCCAGCCTCAAAGAATCCAACACCCTCCTCTGGCCTCCACAGGCCATCCAAGTGGCGTTCATACACTCACACACACACACAGGGGGAGAGAGAGAGAGAGAGAGAGAGAGAGAG
>NW_021604604.1:7793028-7819239 GCF_004785775.1 Grammomys surdaster
GCATGCACACACAAATAAAAAATAAAATCTGTGGAGATATAACCACCTGCTCATGCATGAGCACAAAGTTCTGTGGAACAGCAGTTCCCAAATCCTAACCCCATTTTCAAACAGAAGAGCCTTGTTCATTTTTATATTTTTCTCAATTAACGAAAGATAAAAATACATCCAAATGTTTTTATTCCCATATTCTTTAGTGAACTAAGAGTGCAGACGGATATTTGTTTTAGTTTTATTTGTCTCCTAAACAAGATTGTAACTTCTGCCTCCTGCTCAACTTGAAACATGATGTGAACAGCTCTATGTGGTAGCATACAGCACTGACTCCCCCCACCACCACTGCCAACAACCACATTACGAATTCAACACAGTGTGTCTGGTTTGCCAGGAATAATGTTATTTTATCTGAAAATTGTTTCCTTCTGCACATCTCACTGCTCTGGTTCTAACTCCATTATGCCAGGAATCAGCACTTTGTGGGGAAGAGAGGAAATCCATTACTGTGTTTCCCTGCTGGGTAGCTGAGGCAAAAATGTGGTGAGCCAGCTCGAGAAATGTGAATGTTATGTTCTTGTATCATGTGTTATTGTTTGACCCTTTGCTGTGGGTATCTGAATAGCTGGTGAACTTGTCAGAGATTCTTGTAGAAGCTTGGTTGGTTTCATGTATCATGTGTCCTAAGAGAGTGTACATCTGTGCCTTAATAGAGCAAGCATTTGGGAAACCGAGATTCAGGTTTCTAGTGTCTTCTCTTCTGTACTTTTTCAGATACATAAGTTTGGATAATTATTTTGAAAGTCAAAGATGCTCTAGGGCTGGAGATAAGAAGCTGTAAGAGTTAGAACCCAAGTCTGGATAACAAAAGACCAGATAAAAGCAGGATGTGGTGATATACATGTCTGTAATCCCAGCATGGTGGAGGATAGAGGCAGGAGGATCACTGGAGCTGGCTGGATGCTAGCCCAGCTGAAACTTCAGTGAGAGACCCTGACTCAAGATACAAGGCAGAGAGTGACAGAGCAGAAGGTACCTGGTGTTCTCCATTGATCTTCACATAAGCACACACATCTGTGTGCACCTGCACACCCATGCATGTGCATACCATACAAGTATATGTTCCCCCACATCTATCCAACTAAAAGAGAAGTTAAAGAATACATAGCCTATTTTTTCCTACAACCTTTTTTATAAATTTACACATACAACAAACCTCTATGTGTAAACTATATGTGGTTATATGCCAGTATATGTGGATCTACCGTGTTCACTTGAGCACCACCCAACTGAACCATGTCAAAATCCATTGCAAACCTTGCTCCATTTGTGACACAATGCACCTCATCAGTCCTGGCCACGGGAATGGCCTCCTCACTTCGAACCTAAATATATTTCCCTGTATCCATCACTCATTCACCCAGATCATCCTCTGAGGACCATACAAGGTGGACCCTCAAAGGACATGTGTTCTTTGTCTCAAGGTGTTAACCTGAGGGTCTCTGATACATACCTCAAGAGCTATGGTTTTCAAACCCTTCAATAGCTTAGTCTAAATCTCCCAAAATTGCTCAAGATCTGTCTTAGAGCACAAATCATGGCTCAAATGGGATACCTATTTCAGCAAAGGTAGTGCCCAAAGGATCACCCAAGAGTGGTCAGTACCTTTATTTCTGGGTAGAAGAGAGAAAGTCTGTGTGTTCATGCATGTAGGCATGTGTGTTGAGATGAGAGTACCTCTGTGTATTCTTCAGGATCCAGCCATCTAAGGTTTTGTGTAAGAGGGTCTCTTTACCAGCCTATAGACTGCTGATTTTATTAGGTTGATGGGCCAGAAATCCTCAGAGATTGTCCTTTCTCTAACTCCCCTGTGCTGGAACTATACATGGATGTCACCATCCCAGGCTTTGCACATGGGTGCTGAGGATTAAACTGAGGTACTCGTGGCTTGTGCAACATGTGTTTTACTGACTGAAGTTTCTCCCCAGCTCCAATTTCTTTCCTTTGACAGAAGAATGGATTTTACAACCCTCTGTTGTTCTCAGAGCTATTCTTCCTTGGTCTCTTGCATAACAGATTTGTTGGCAACAGGACAGGATATGGTCTGGTACCCAGGGTTTTGATGCTAAACTCCACTTCTGACCAAGCATGCTCCTTCCCCCAAGGCTCTATGAACATCATTTCCTTGTCCATAAGCTGGAATAATAATTATGCCTGGCTCATAGAGTTGCTATGAAAATGGGAAGGAATTCTATGGAGAATTTTTTTAAAAAAAAATCCCAGTATATCTAGCATCAATGAGAGGGGAGGCCCTTGGTCCTGTGACGGCTTGATGCCCTAGTGAAGGGAAATGCTAGGGCAGTGAGGCGGGAGTGTGTGGGTGGGTAGGGGAGTACTCTCATAGAATCAGGGCAAGGAGGATGAGATAGGAGGATTACAGAGGGGAAACTGGGAAAGGGGATAACATCTGAAATGTAAATAAGTAAAATATCCAATAAAAATACATTAAAAAATCCAGTATAATATCTAACACTAAATAAAATAAAATTACTCCTAATAAGAAATTGAGAAGATTTTCCCCTACTGTAACTTATTCCAGGAAAAAGAAAACAGTCAGTTATAATAAGCAACGTTCTATCACTTTAGGGCAAATTTACACATATATTCATAAATGGCAGGAGTATTCATAACTACCAAGGTGTGTAGGTCTACACACCTTGCTCTTTTGCATTCTCTATGGACGCCAGGTTTCCTTTCAATCCTATGCAAGTTTTCCGTGCCTCTTGCCAGCTTTTTTTTTCTTCATCAGCAAATCCAAAAATTTTAAAGCACTGAAATGGAAGGGGAGGACAAAAGCAGAGGTTTTAGCTAAAAATAATAAAATTGACATCAAGACATCAAGTTACTCATGACAATTACAGATAAAGAAAAATTTTCTCAGATCTAAATGAGAATTAAAAAAGAAAATTAAACCAGCTTCGTGGCCCACATAGCCTCTTGGTAGAGTTTTATCTTTCCCTTGAGATAAAGGGCACAGATTTTTGGCTAATATCTCATGCATGCTCTTACTTTCCATTGAGATGTTGTGATGGGAATCTCCAGTTATCCTTGCACAAATTGTCCTAACGTGATGACGTAGGCAGATGTTAACTCTGTGGGCTTCAGTTAGCATCTGCCACTGTCCCACAGTGAACAGCACTGCTGGGGTTTAGTGAGAAATGATCCCCATAGGCTCATGCATCTGAACTCTTGCTCCTCAGATGATGATGCCAATTTTTGAGAAATATGTAATCTTTGGGACATGGACCTGGCTGGTGGATATAGGACATGGAGGTAGGTCTTCAGGGATGCAACTGGACCCTCTTCCGGTCCTTATCTTCCTAATCCACTACTACCCGAGGATTATCTACCATTTGTTCCCACCTCCATGGAGCCGTCTGCTCCACCTTCTTTGCTCTGATAGACTGAGTCCTCCAAATTAGGGAGCCAAAAATCTCTCTTGCTTCTATTGTCTTTTTTTTTTTTACAGCAACAAGAAAACCACCTAATACAAATACCAAGATAGAGATCAATTTTCTCCGATACCTTGTTGTTGTACAAATGCCAACCTTGCTTGCAGCCACCTGGGGTCGGGGGCGTGGTAGGCAAGGCAGTGGCATTGATGCTGCTGTTGTGTCGCTGGCAGATGAAGTTATTTGGATAACCACAGTTGATGTCATTCCAGAACCCTGTAAAAGAGAAGAGCTAAGGTAGAGCTGCGTACTCTTAGTTTAAGAAACACAACTTCAAAGATACGGTATCTCAGGTGGAGTCTCAAAAAATGGTTCAGGATAACTTTACCTTATTTTCACCTGACTAGAAGAACCTATGCCGTCTCTCTCGCTCCCGCTCACCCTCCCCCTCTCCCTCCCCTCCCCTCCTCTTCCTCTCTCTCCTTTTCCTTCTCTCTTTCCCTCTCCCTCTTTCCCTCTTCTCCTCTTTCCCTTTCCCTGTTTCACTTAGCTCATTAGAGTTCAGCTTTGCAGAAAGATTCCTACATGCTGAGCATGCTCTTGGTGTTGCAGATATATTATTAAATTATTTATCACCAATATCAGTCATATAATACTAAAATATGTGTCTATCATTAGATGTTACTTCATTTAATTCTCAACAAAAGACAAATTACATTAGCACTCCCATTTTATGCAATGAAAAAGAGCTAAAGAGAGATAAAGGTGATTAGTTCTAAGCATATTCTAGGTATTTTCCTCACATAAGAACGTACAAAATGCCTCACAATTTGGAAGAAATAAGATGATACATCATTTGTTAGCTGGCTGATGGACATCATGATAAATTTATCTTTGCAATCAGAACTGTTACACAAATAAAATTTGAAGTCTCTGTTCTTTTCCTATGAAAGTGTACTACTTGCTATGTTTAGCTTAAAGATGCAAGAAGTGGTACACATCACACCCCAAAGCACATTGAATAAGATCAGTATATGATTATGATCTACCTGAATTTGTGTACATCGTTACACAGTTTTCATCATCATTTGCAAAGTTGGGTTCCCCTGTAGCCCAAGCCACAAAATCTACTTTGCTTCCATCCATCCAACTGCAAAAGAAAATTGAAGCATTTTCAACAACCCAGACAAAATGACTGACGACAACTTAGAGGTGGGAAAAGGCCAATACATCAAGATGAAGGAGGCATGCGGTGTGTGGCAAATAGGTGGAACCTAAAGAAATAAATAGGAACTCTGAAATGTCTGGTACTAGGTATCCTTTGTGTTCCTCTGTAGTCTCCCTGATACCTTCAGGTCAAATTTACAAACAACCACAGTTAGACTGAATCTTGTAAAATAAGAATTCCCATTATTTGGGGGATTCATAGTCCATTACTAAAGAATCTACTTAAGAAGATGCAGAAGACTGATGTTAATACTGAATGCTGCTCCACCCTTTTTGCACTCCTCAGAACAAGCTCCCAATAGCACTGAAGAGTGAAACATGTAAGCCTGATTAGAGGTGGAATCCAGAAGCAAAATTCCTTCCACAGTACTCTTCAATAATGATTTCCATACAATTTAATGACATACAATTTCCATACAATTTATCAAAGAGGCGGCAAATGCATTATTTCTCATTAGCTCCATTCTGAATTTTTTTTTTTGCTTACTCCATGTTTTTATAAGTGGGTAAGCCAACAACTATTGTCATAAGTTATAGAAACTCAAGGACTATGGGAGCTAGAAATAAAAGAAATAATAAAAACCAGCCCTCTTGTTCTGGAGATGATCAAATGGGTATTTGTCCATATTTCTGTTCCCTAGAAATAACAAACTTGACTTTAGATCTCAGTTGCTCAAAGGTAGCAATCAAAATCCCACAGAATGCATGTGATTAAGATAGCTGTATGTGGGACAGATAGACACATCTGCTCTTGAAACTCAGGAGAATATATTAATGAACATTGAAAGAAACCCCTGAGATATAAGAATTCACTTTCTCAAGTACAGCCATTCCTGGCCCAGAGTCTAAGGAGGAGCAAGTCTGCTCTGGGAGAAAGTTTCAGCATGAACTTGAATACACTGACACTCCAAGGTGGGACATAGAGAAGGGGACATTTGACCCTGTGTATCAACATTGGTCCAAACAAGGTTTCAATTTTGAAAATATATTCAACATTCCTCTCTCTTTAACCTCTTCTTAGCCAATGATTTGCTGATGGTTGAGTGCCCTAAAATAAAGACTAGTAACATTTTGTGAGATCAAATCCATTTTTGAGCTTTTAAATAATTAACAATGTTGAAACTTTTAATAGCATCATCTTAAATAGTTTTACTTTCACATTTTTAAAGTTTTTTTTCAGATTCAGATTGTCATGGAACTTATAATGCATTCGGCAAAGGTCTCAAACCAACTCATATGTGTTTATCAGATCTCTTTTCTAAGCCATGATGTTAGCTTGATTTACTTACATGAACTTCTTATCCAAGCTGATCAACATGCCAATAAAATATGGTGACTGTCCACCATTCTTATTTATCTAGAATGCAAAAGTTTATAGATATAATTTATAGTCAGCTACTAAACAAATTGGGCAAAGCTTATGTATGAGTAAGGGGACCTATTTATGTTTTCCAAGGAGGAATTTGTGCAGAAATACTATAGAACTATATTCACAAGGATGAAAAATATGTTCTCAATGCAATAACCTGTGATTATAAAGTTAATACCTTAAGAAATTAACTATAATAACAAATATCTATAACAGTTGGGTGCTGAAGAATAAAAATGGCAATGGGTTTTGTATATCATACATAAGGAATTAATGTATAGCATGTATTACAAATAGGCATTTATGCAACATTAGGGCATATTCTGAGAGTTTCAAAGCAAGGCATATCCACAAAGAGGAAAATGTTAAGCTACATTTTCATATCTTTGTACTCAAGTGAACTTTTCCTTTAAATATTGAAAAAAATCTATTTTCTGCTATTCTGCTCGTTTTCTCTCTGGCAAATGATGAGGAGGCCATATGAAGATTCTTTTTGTTTTAAGCAGAAAAGAACTCAGAAAATACTAAAACAAAAATACTTTTAGAAATACTTGACAACTTGGGTACTACTGAGATTTTTATATGAATAATAAAACTGTATTATCTGTTCACAAATAATTTGAATTACATTGTATATTATACAAGTGGTCTAGGATTGAGACAACAATTAGTTAAGACATGATCCTTGAAAATTAAATTCATAAACTGAAAGGGATCATCACAGTGTTTAGACTTAACAAAGTATTTCTGGTTTCTGTGATTCTACAATTGATGTTCTAACAATAAAGTACATCCCTCTGTGTGACTCTGTATCAGGGCTTGAAATCATTTACCCTCAATTTAACCTTGCATTTATCACATAATTTGAAATTTTGTTCTAAGGTACTGAATGCAGAAATAATTGAGAGTGGGTGTGTGGGTGAGGGAACATCCTCATAAAAGTTGGAAGCAGAGGGATGGGATAGGGGATTTTGGGAGAGGGGGAGAGACTGAGAAAGGAGATAACATTTAAAATGTAAATAAAGAAAATATCCAATAAAAAAAGAAATCATCTTTCTTTATAGCATGCCATTCTACACTAATCATATCCTTACATATTTCCATAGAAACTTCTTTTCACTTTCACTTTTAATAGTAGCAAGATCACCAAAATTCTTCTTGCAAAATGCCCGTGCGTTGTCCATGGTTTCCTTCTCTTTGCTAAAATAGTACTGGTAGTCTTTGTAAATGACCCACCCATCTGCAGTAACTGGTGGATCTGAAAAAAATAAAGTCAAAGGAAAAGATATTTCTTTACTTCGATAAATTAAGGAATGTGGTAAACAAGGATAAGCACTACGTCAAAGATATGAAAAACTCCAAGACCCCAGAATGTGCAGAATGGCCTCAGGGAGAGACTAGATTGTTCCAAGCTAAATATCTACCTTCTGCCAGTTCAATGAAGACCGGCCTCTCTCCTCCTAAATAAGATCTGAGTGACTAGTTAAAAGAATTCCTGGCATCATTTTCACTGGCAGGACAGCAGACCTAGCAAGATTTATACACATGCCTGTGATGTCCAAGGGCCAAGACTTAGGAACTATGAAAACTCAGATTTCATCTACACCCCAAGACTTATACACAGATTTGAGTTGATCGTGGTAGAATTAAAGAGCCAGGAAGTTAATTCGTGAAGAAGGTGTCTAAACCCTCATTAGGAGAATGGATTTTTTTTTCTATACTGCAAAAAGCTGTAAAAGCATCTATGGCCTAATCCTAGTACGTCGGATTACAAATGGAAAGGACTTCGAAAGTGTGATTAAATTATGGATCTTGAGAAGGTGAGATTATCTTGTATTATCTGGGTGAGCTTTAAATCTAATGCAAGTGCTCTCAGAGAAGGATGCAGAGACAAAGGCCCAATGCATAAGGATGCAACGTGACAGTGAACCATATGGCACAACGCAGGGTTGAGGATGGAGCCAGGGGCATTTAGGAAAGAATTCAAGGAAACCAAGTGAAGGCCAGTGGCCAGAACCTCTGGTGGGAGAGGGAGAGGTGGTTCTGTGGATGAAAGCTTTCATTCTGACTTAGTGGAACCAATTTCAGATTTCTGACTTCTAGAACTGTCAGCACATAACTGTGTGCTGCCTTGAGCCACCAACTTACAATTGGTCATGCGCTAAACAAAACCCTGGACCCTTGGATTAGACTCATGAAATCACAAGAAAACATGCTAACAGGGCAACTGATGTGTGTTGTCTGCTCTCCAGAGATAAAACTCCAACCTTTCATGATATCCTCAAAGATACTAAGAACTCTTTGCCCACCATCTCCCTTTTCATGAAGGAAGGAAAGGAATCAGAAAAGGCTATAATTGAGAAATCAGAAAACTCAGAGACACGTACTGTCTTGCGGAGCGGGTGTGGGGTCAGGTAGTAGTGTTTTCCCTGTAAAACAAAAATACAGTTGTTAAGCATTGACAAGTGTCACTCCTTGTATTTTCCTGTGTCAATAAAACCTTGACAATCTTCCACACTTGTCCCATCTTCCCTCCAATGCACATCACATCATGTGGGAGAAAGAAAGAAGAAAGAAGGACAAATTGAGGTTTATACAAATGGATACAAATTCCGTGAGTGGTAGGCAATATCTAGGCTCAAATAGTGCCATATAAGGGAAAGAAAAGAATATTAATTTTAGAATCATGAAGTCCAGCTTCAAATCCAAAGCTATTTGGTTTTTGTCCCCCTCCCCCAACTATAAAAACGGACTAACCATGTTTATAATTAGGCAAGGTAAAAATTTAAATTTTTGGTATGCTGTCAGTGTTCACTACACAACGGTTTTCCAGGTAGACATTTTAGTAGCAACTATGGAAGAATGTACATACTCATTATCTGAAACTATTTGATGTGCGTTGTATATGGATAAGACACAAATATAGTCCTTTCAAAGAATCATATCCTTACTAAACTTTTACTTATAACTCGAGGATTGTTTTTTTTTTAATTTCTTTCAAAATAGTTAATATCTGGATTTTGTTAGAATCTGACAAGAGGGTACAGATAATACTTAGCCTTCCGGGTAACATATTTTCTATCTGCCAGAGTAAAACAAAGCTACTAACAACGTAAAGAGGTTACAGTGAGTCACTGGTTGGCAGCAGGAAACTGTTCTTAAATACAATGCAATGATTGTTCCATTCGAAAAATCAGAAGGACGCTAATCGAGAACTTGGAAACATGCATCCAGCCAGCAGAGGGCAATCCCAGGCCTCTTAACTGGAGAATGAGGGCAGCGGCCACGATTCCCCAACAGCAGAGGGCAATGTGGTTCCATTCATCTATTGCAATGGCTTCAATACATGTTTTGATTCAAGGGTGAGCTTGTTTCCTCATTTGTCATAACCCAGCTCCTCTGACCTCAATGACTAACCCGTCTTTGCACTAATTTCCAAGTCAACATAAATAATAAAAGGTGAGTCCCATAACACCAGGGCCTTCCCCACACTGCTGGTTCTGTGTGTGTTCTGGATATTAGAATATCTGACTTGAAGGGAGCTTGTACCTGTGTCAGAGATAAAATAGAAAGGTCAGAAGGTGAAAGCTCCAGAAAGCGAAACTGCATTGCCTTTCTACAGCAACTAAAGGGCAGGACTCCACTGGCCCCTGCACCTGCAGAGGACTGCCAGAGTCCCTGCTGCTGATGGGAGTATTTCTGAGGACATGACTCTAGTCCAGGATTCTCTGGTGGCCTTTGGATCTCCTGTTCCTTGGGAAAACTTACCTTTTCTCAACACCTCCATTCTTTATCCTGTGAAATAAGACCTCCACACTTCCCCGATGCTGGTATTTTTGTTTGTATGTGTCAACAAAGGAAACAAATTGGGGAGAAAGAGGGGGCAGGATTTGTACCTTTTTGTATCTGACATATCCAGTTGTTGAGATGTTCACAGTTGATATCATTCCAGGACATGCCAGGATCACCTTTCAGCTCGCCACAATATTCAACATTTTGGTAATTATTTGGCTCACCGTAAGCCCAATTTTCATAGGAAACCTATGGTGGAAACATCACACTTGGTGTGAACCACAACACCAGGTTGCTAGGCTGTGCTAGAAACATTAGGCTGCAGATTTTAACGACGGATACCACACCAGTACAAATCCAAAACGGGGGACGAGAAAAATTGAGCTGTTTGGATTCTTCATTCATTTTGAGTTTTACGTTTAGCTTGGGAAGCACATTTTATGGGCATGAGTGAGAAAGAAACAGCTTTTATTACATGGAAACTTTTGAAGCCGACTATGGTAGGGAATTGGTTTTTATAACATTTCCTTTATTCCCATTAAGCAGAATGGATCCAAGGGCCACAGCAGTAGGATTTATATGTAGGAAAAAGTTACCAAGAAACTTCCACATCTCAGTCAGCAGTTGTAATTTCCTAAATTTACAGCCCATTCTTAAGGGATGATATTTCAGTAAGTTGTTGGAAGCTTTCCCTCTATTACACAGGCTACAGAAAAATAATTAGAGAAGAAAAGGTCTTATAAAATGTGGCTAACGGAATGACCAGCCTTTGCCAAAATGAACAATGGAAACAAACTGAGGACCTGGGTGGTTTTTAGTGATCAGAGTCTGGAGGGGTCTGGGTTAAGAATTATGATCTCTTTTCCATAAATACAAACATGAAATCCAAACACCAATGCAGCCACCAAAGAAACCATGACACCTAAGTAGCTTAGAAGATGTCTGTGGGTTCTAAGAGCAAGCAGTATTAATATCATAAAACATCTTTCCCAAGATGACCGGGATCACTAATTGTTGCTAGCAAAAGCCAGAGCTTCTCATTTCTCAAATTTGGAGAAGTCCATCTGACTCCGACGGCTACCAAAGTTGTGTCTAGTTTCATTGAGCTAAAGGCAGCTGCAAAACAGCTTTGAAGATATTTAACCACCTATATGCTGGTTTTGTGCAGAATGGAGTCATTTAGTATAAACTGGGAGGCGTGGCCTTTCCTTCCTTAGGTTATTCTCACTCGTAGCTATGTTTAAAGTATGTGGAAGCTGGGCAATGAGTCTCTACTACACTTGTATTTACTTTACATAAAATGTCGCCAACTGTCTTAATGGCATACCTTGATAAAACACCAATTAATCCAAATGATGATGGCAAAATAAATATACTACAGGGTAAAAAAAAAACCGATATATTTAAAACTACTTACAGGAGAACCATCACTCCAGGTGAAACCCTCTGAAGGACTTCCATAGGTCAATCCCAACCAAAACAGCTCATGGTAGCTTCCACTGCTCCTGCAGCATACAAAGAAAGAATATGCCACATCCTGGAAGGGACTTCAGTTTTTCAAAGGACCATCAAGAGTTGATAGGTCCCTCTAAAACACACATTAGATCATTAGGTAATACACAAGCAAAGAGAATAACAATTAAATGTGTCCTACAAAAGCAATCGCTTCTGGTGGTTACTGTTGAGTGTACACTTGATGGGCTTAGAATCATCTAGTAAGCAAGTCTCTAGACACATCTATGAGAAGTTATCTAAATTATATTAGTCTTGAGGCATGCCTGTGAAGAATTATCTTGATTAGACTGAAGTGGGAATACCTACTCTAAAAGTGGGTGGCACCATTCCTTGGACTTGTGTCCAATACTGTATAAAAAGATTGTTAGCTAAGCACCCCCACTAATTTTCTATTTCCTGATGCCAATCCAATTTTCATATTGCTAATGCAATGTGACCGGCTGCTCTCCTACTCCTATGACCATGCTTTCCTGCCATGATAGATATGAGCAACCTCTCATGCTATAAGCCACAGTAAACCACATCACCTTTAAGCCACATCACAGCAAGAGAAAAGTAATTTAGAAAACGTGAATTTGGGTACCACTTATCAATGTCTTGAACATGGACCACGATTTGGGGAAGAGAAGAGGATCACAGTAAAGTATCAAAAGATATTCATTCTTTCAAAGATATATTGGATGTCTTGTACATTTATAAAGTGATTGGTTGTAGGATTTATAATTATTAAAGTATTTTGAACTGAAACTAAGTCAAATATTTTTCAGCATTATAGGTACCATGTGGGTAATGCACAGCAGCCCTGTGCAGAAGAGGGACTTACGTAATCAGCCTCCATATCACTTGCTGTTCATCTTTGCTCTTGATACTCGCCAGCTCCCCACCTATAGCTTTGCAAAAGTCTCGAGATTCAAACCACGTTTTCTTTTCATGTTTTCCCTTTGCATACAGCTAAAAAAGAAAAGTATGGAAAATTATTTTACTTTTGGTAGCTGATTGAATCAAAATAAACAAGTCATCTGCTTTTAATGAGATGTCATTTGTAGACAAACCAAGAAGTGCCACGTTCCCAAACAATGCAGGTCTCTTGGTTGAAAATCAATTTCTGAGTGACTATTTGGACAGCTAAACACGGGGTAGGAGGTGATTTCATTTGAAAAAGCCTTACAAAATAAAAGCAGTTTAAAGCCTAGGGGAAATTAGATTAAAATATTGAAAGCTGAAGACATGTGGATTGGGTATGCAGATCATTGTGGAAGAGAAAGAGAGTAATTTGATTAAGTATAAAAAATGCATTGGGACACACACACACACACACACACATACACACACACACCCCAAAGTTTTGAAACAGAGAAAATAAACATGATTAAGCAAAACACTGCTCCCTTTGTCATCCTGTTCAACTTAAACAATGAGTAGCCTGGCAACATTTCAACCATGTTGGTGATGTCCTTTGAAACTGTTGTCTCTTTTCCTTAAGTCTGCATATTTTAACAACTACTAGCACACACACCACAGAAGAATTTCATCTGACAGAAGTGGGTTAAAGTTAAATTTTACAGACTGTATAAGTAAGTACTAGGTCTTATCATCCTGAGAACTGCAAATAGGATCCACAGTGGTAGTATAGGGCATGCTTAATGATGCTAGCAGGAGCTCGCTAACTGTAGGGGATAAGGGAAAGGGCCCATGGTCAAAATGGCAAGTGGCTCACATGTTACAGTGAGAAAGGATTCAGGGAAAAGGGAATGTTATGGAAACAAATAAGTTTGCAGCAGAATGCAAGCTATCAAGCTAAATAGGCAAGAGGAGGGACTGGGCCCTGAGCTAGTGACTTCAGACCCACTGGTCTCCTGAAGCCCTTTCATACATCTTCTAAAGCAACTAACTAGAACAAATAAAAATAGCTGCTAAGAAGGCCTACCTATTCCAGGAAGGAGAACCTAGACCATTAACCTAAACCATTGTAGCTGATGAAGAACAAGGAGCATTTGGACTAGTTATCGGCCCTGTGCACGTATAGAGGAAGTAGTGGGCCAGTGACTGACAGCTAGTAGAAAGTCACAGTCTAACTAACCAACCTTAAGTCTGTAGGGAAGAAAGAGAGGCTCCACCTACCAGTAACTGGGTTGGCTACACAGGAACAGGACATGACCATTTCCTTGGTTAGGCCAGAAGAATATGCATAGAGTTGTCCCAACTAATTGGTCAACTAATGAAATTACCTTAGTCTTTGTCCAGTGTCTGCCATAGAATTAACCTGAACAAAGAAAATCAACAGCTTTTCCTCTTTGAGGAATTCCTTGCACTCTTGAGAGTTACTCTTGCTTTGCCTTTACTACTATTATTATTATTACTATTATTGTTATTGTCATTATCATCATCATCTTTTTTTTAATCTGGATCTTTTTTTATATAATTTATTTTTTCTCAAATCGTAATTCATTCACACAGGGGTTATAAACACAGAAAGGCAGGATGTGGGGAAGGGAATGACACTGGAATATGGGTGTTCAGGGGGAATACAGATATCTTTCAGAACTGGGTATCAGCTGGGTGAAGGTTCAGGGGACAAGTCACTATGACTCTGTCTATGACTCGCTTGTCCTTATCTAAGTTGGTATTGTCTGCCAAGGCTACCTATTTACAAGGTCTATGACTACTCAGGCTTGTAAATTTCCACAAAAGCTGTCTGTTTACATTAGCTTATAGCCATCTGTTTCAATGTTTTTCCACTGAGACCCAAGACTTGGTGTTAGCATACATGTATGACAGGCCTATTGCTGATTTTAGGCCTATGGCTGATTTTAGGCCTTCAGTGTGTAAACAGGGCTGCCCCTGACATCTCCTCCCTTCTCTAAGTATAGAAGGGCTGTAGCAATTCTAAACTTGTGAAAGTGGGGATAGAGGCCTGACCTCCAGTATTTGAAGGGGACCTTGTAATGGCTCCAGTCCCCCTGTCATTGTCCAGTGAGGCATGAGGGCCATACCCGTCCCGATGTCTTTTTCCTGGAGAGGGGATACTTTTGACATCAACCCCTATGCAGTCAGGCTTGTCCCTCAGGGAACCCAGACAGATATTTTTATCTTTTGTTTATATTCCCTTGCAGTGCTTAACCTCGCAGCCTAAGCAAGAATTCAGATCGCCTTGGGTACAGAGCTGCCGCCTGTGACCTGCTCTATGCTTGGGCCCAGACCGGAAGTCCCCCATCATCATCTTTCCATTTGTTATTTTTCTATAATTCTCTCTCAGAAACTGTGTTTCTGCTTTGCTTAATCTGACAAACATCATCTTTAACCTTTGTTGGCACTCAGATAATGAAATCAAGAGTTATTCTCTCGGGTTTATTTTTGGTGACTGTTTTTGGGTCAAGGATACCTAGGTCAAGAAAGATACCATTTCTCTAAAATTAAAAAAAAATTAAACCAGAACCACTAAGCAAGCAGAACCAGAACTCGATGGAGCCACCAGTTTTTAAGGTTTTCTTTCATTATTGTTCATGAGTCATGACTCCCACCAACATAGGCTTGCAGAAAAGGAAGCAGCTTCCTATGGGTTGTGGCTGCCTAGGTGGCTAACACCAATACCTTGACCTGGACTTGGCTTGAGCTCCACAAGTAAGTGTGTCTTAAGCCAGCTTAGTCAACAGCAGCTCCCTCAATCCTACCTCAGCTTCCTGCATCCTGATATTGGATTTGTTTCCTTATTTACCCAATGAATAAAATTAATTTCCACATCTTAGAATTTATAAAAATAACTTTCATGTATGTAACAAACACTACTTCAAATACTTCTGAAACAACATAATTCATACTGAGGCACATAATTGGATCTTGTAAACATCTGGATTTTGTCGTTACTGTAATTCCTAGTTCACAGCATAGCTACAAACAAATCTACTGTTATCAGTCTCTACAGCCCATTTTACCTTCAGGTATTTGTACCGTGATGAGGGGGCATTTGAATGATGATGCATAATTTCCAGTATCTATTTTATAAATTTTCTCTTGCTTTGCCCCATATATTCCCTTTCGTGCGAATTATGTTTAGATCTTAATAGTCAAACTAGATTAAACAACACATGGATCTCCACATCTACAAATAGGAGTTCCAGTTCAATTAGACATTCCCTTCTCCAGTTAGAGCCAAGACAACTTTATTTTCTCACAGATTTTTTTTTCTTTATTTAGCACTGAGGATGGACCCAGTGTCTCTCACTTGCTAAGCAAGGACTCTACCCAGAGCACCTCCCTAGGCTCTGATTGGATTCTTCAAGTCTCACTCAACTGTCTTGTGAAATATGTCAGAATCATGTGCCTTTGAAAGGAATTGGACAAAAGAGGATCATAAGACTTTATCATTAAGCAGTACTTACATTTCTGTATTAGAGTAAATTTAAATTTTTCTGGGAAGTTTATGGCAACATAGAGAGGGGAGGAGGGGATGAAACAAAACCTTATTTCACTGGAGCTGTGATGTTTTGTTTGGTTGGTTGATTTTGGTTTTGTTCCTATTTGTGTTTGACTGGTTGATTATTTTGGTGATTGCATAAAGAGAAAACAGAGGGTTCAATCTAAGAATATGTAAAAATAATGACAGAACACTGAATCCCCATTTAAAGGAATTGAGGGGCTATGCACATTTCCATCATCCACCATTATAGTTATTAAGTGTTAAATTAGAGAAGTAGAACACGAACTATGTAATACTGACACAATATAGTTATTGACCAGTTTTTTTCAGTTAAGCTAGCTAACGTTCAGGCTTGAAGGTAAAACAAAATGCCAGAGGTCAGAGTAAGAAAGAACAGATGTTTTCTTAAAACGAGCATTAGAGCATTACAAGATCAGTACAGGGCTCGAAAGTAACGGAGGAGAAACAAAGAGGGAATGATTGCAACAAAGGAGATGAGGCAAGAGGTCTGAGAGTCCTATCTGGACTGTTGCCTGTGTCTGTGGATCTCAGTTAATGAGTCGTTTTTCTCTATCTATGGCACTCACCATCAATAAAATCAGATTAAAATTTCTACAGGTGGAACAGGAGCTGGATGTTGTGTCTTCTGTAATTTGACTCTAGTTCTTGGATATATCAGATTCTTTATTAGTTTGACAAGTGATTCTTACCTTGAAACACATGCTGGTTTTACTGGTGGTACCCCAGTCTTCTGGACATTTGGGTTCAGGAGTTGTCGTGGGCTCTGGTGGGCGAGTCACTCCTTCTGCCCAATGTTTGCACACAAATTTTGCCTTTTCTTCACAACCCAAAACATCCCATAAACCACCTGCCACTCCGGTTTTCATGGCAACACATCCTGCCTTTCGTCCTGCATTAAACAGAAAGTAGAACTCAATCAATGCGTTGCATACTGACGACCCACCACGCTCAAAAAAGGCAATCAAATTGGTGAGACAGTGTGGCTCATTCCTGCATGTAAGAATGAAACATAGCATTTGGAAAGGTAAGTTGCCATATTTTGTCTTTTATTTGTGTGGTCTATATTCCCAACATGATCATCATAAGTATGGGAAGTTTCAATAATGTCTTATATTTTCCACATCTGGCAGGGTGGTCCACATTTAGACATTTGACGATAAAATATTTCTGCTATAATGGCAAAGATAATAGCATAATGGATTTTCCTTCCTGTCTTCTGCAGGACTTCCTCCCTTTCCTTTTTAATTCTTTGAGGTACTCCCCTCCCCACCGTGATCCACTTCAGCCTTCAGGACCAAAGCACTTGATAAGATGTCCAAACAAGACACATCTGGGTTTGAGAATTTGGGAACGGTACTCAAGCGCTCTTGTTTCCTTGTCTTAAGGTGTAAACTGCAGGCTCTCCTATGCAGAGCGGTGATGTAGGTAGTGAAGAAGTTCAGGAAAATCAAAATGATCCCAGTAGAATTAAGTTTGTAATTCTGTTTTATGGCCATTGTAGTAAGCAAGTTCACATAGAGGTTTAAAAACATCAAGACTCCTGCTGCTAAGAGGAGCTAATGTTATCAGTAGTTTTCAAGGGATCTTAAATGCTTAAATGTTTATTATCATAGTTCTAAGAAGACATATATCCTTTCTAATTCATTTTCTCTAAAGCCCCCAATTTCCTGAGACTGTTTTCAGATTCCTACAGTCATCTCCTCTCCATTACAGTCTTGTACTGAAACCAACTACTACTGCACTGGATGGCAGCTGAGGCTGCTGTGACACACTGACCACCTTGGTTAAAAGAGTCATTCATCTTTCTTGATACTCAGGTCAGGCCCCAAATGCCTTGCCTGTTCTTGAAGCTGGACGTTTGGGCACTCAGTCATCTTTCCATCAAGTAGATACAGGATAGTAGGAACTAAGGGCAAGGTTATGGTGCCAGCACATGGAGGGCTGAAGCTGGAGGGTCTTGAGTTTAAGACCAGCCTACAGAATGAACACCATAGGGAGTTCTACCAGCTCCATAGTGAGTTCCAGTCTAACCCTGGACTATACTACAACAAGAGACCTTGTCTCCAAGACTCTCAATGGTCACAGCTGAGTTATGGTTCTAGTTTAATGAATTTTTATTCTTCAAGGTATTCCAGGGCGCATCATTCAGAATCCTCCTGGCGAATAAGTAACTGAGGCAAAGTAAAGCCACCACAGTAAGAACTATGACTTTCACCAAAATTGAAACAAACAAAACAAGAATGTGTTCATTTACATGATCTGGAATCTCACGGCTTCTAGAATGTTGAATGATTTAATAATCAAAAAGCAGTTGTACAAACAATAATCTGACTGAGGACATCAGTTCCCCACTCAAAGCTGCTTATACAAATTTGAATGACAGCTGGAGATTAGGATGTATTGGGCCAAGTAGCAAACCCATGTTTATTTCTCTGTTAGTTTGTGATTCTTGCACACTGACTTGTTTTCTGTAAAGGGTATTAAACTGTCTGAGAGATGGCATAGTCAGTTATATCATTTGCCAGTTACATCAGTGTAGAAAGATGATAAAGGAGCTTTTATGGTCTGTTAGAGAGGCCACTTCGGGTCTCCAGTTAAAGAAAGCAGGTCAAAATACTAGGGCAGTTGGTTGGTCCAAAACCAGATATCTCAGACTATCTCTCTACCCAGATTAGTATAAGTCTAGGCTTGGGCATGTCTACTCTTATAAATCCCGAGTTTCAACTTCCACATCTTTTAAATGAAGATAATTAAATGCCCCTTGTTATTCTTGGAAAGATAAAATAAAATCCGATGTTTGTAAGGGGTTAATGACAAAGATACACGGAAGAAATTGGAATGATGATTCCCATGAGCACTCTCCTTAGTCCCACCATTCAGGGACATTCATATTCATATTCAGCCCCACTGAAAAGTTTTACATCTACTTCCTATAGAGTCCGGTTTTGGGGAAATTAGGCAGACATTTATAATATCTGAGAGCACTTGACATGTTTCATCTTTTTGAATACACAGAACCAAATTACTTAGCAATATTCTCTTCCTCTTTGTCCCAAAATACTGCAAGCTGGATGGGAGGACACGGAGGAAGAGAAATGTAAAGATTACTGAAACACAATTGACTCGCATGCTGCAATGGAAAGGTGTATGGAGGACCGAAAGGCTCAGCTGGCAGGGGTGAGGGAATGCCCTGAGTACAGCACCCCCATACCTGCCCTGAACACAACACCTGCATACCTGGCATGTCAGCATTCCAGTGTGTAAACTGCACCTGCTCTTCCACAGTCCAGCGAAATGTCCCTTTGTTTTGAACATCTGACAGTCCTGTCCAAAAATATTTTTCAGGCCTCAATCCAACCAAACTAGTCAGGAATGCTTGTTCATATCTTTAAAAGAATTAAATTCAACTAAACTTTAGAAACATTTATACACATTGCTTAAATTATCAACATGAAAATTATTTCAATCATATATCTGAATTATGATTTTGATGATAAATTCAAACAAAACATTTCTATTCTATAGCTATTTCCTCTGGATTCTAACATTCTCTCTTAAAGACAGACCATATCTCATAGCTCCAGGAAGCTAAGGAAACTTAGAAAGCTCAGGAGGTTTATGAAAGTTACAAGACTCTCAGGACTTCTCCCTGGGATTATAGAAACAATAAATATTTGCTAGGGAGGTGAGATTCTTCAATGGAGCTCCCTGTAAGTTGTTCAGGGAGTGTCAGGGATGGAGCCTTCATGAATCATCACCCATGCTGAGGTGGGCTTTCCAGTGAGGAAGCTGTCAATGAATCACTCATACTCATATATGGAACCTTTACTCACACTCCCCCTTAAGGTACCCCATAAACTCCCTGATTCACCAAGCTGAACCTGGGTCCAATCATTTCCTTTATGATCTGGCATGAATAAACATTTCATAACTTCCCACAGAGAGTCACACAGGAATCATAGCTTTATATCATTTACATTATAATATTCTTCACTAAGAAAATGTAAGTTTATGAAGTTAAACTACCATCTAGCTGAGTGGATCAATTCACTCAGACATTTTTTGCTCATTATCATATTGGCCTCTCTAGCCTTCACAAAATTTAACAGAACATTGGAAATACAAAGGAGAAAACTACAGCAGTTGGAAAAAATTATTTGAAACGACCAGTCTACTTTTTACACAGGTCAAGTGTCCTGCTCAATTCTTGATTACAAATGACAGGGTTATCAAGGAGAATCACAAATTGGGACCATCATGTTTCTTTCCCTTTTCAGTGATAACGCAAAGCAATCAAGATCTTCCTTTGCTTAAAAAAAAAAAAATTGAAACGATGCAGGGAACTTGGGCAGAAACGTCTCAGAAAAGAGGCACTCCATTTTCAGAAACATGGAGAGCCTGGGAGAACAAAGAAGACTGTGGAACCTGCTAAAAATGGCAGATGCCTTATTTAACCATAGTTCGAATAATTCCAGATACCTAAACACAGCAACCAAAACGCTATAAGGTCAATTTAGCTTTTAAAACATGAAAAGCAAATTTAATGACAGTTAGTAGGTTGCTAAATACAAATAGCTCAGAGAACTCATGCAGAATTTCTTGTACATGATTCTTTAACCAAACAGCCACAGTGCAGGCCAAAATGTATCCCCATGGTACTTAAACAATTCACCTTCTCCATCTTAAGAGAAAGCATATCTGTGTTCTTGTAGTCAGACGTTTATATTAGCATGTCAATGCCATGAGAGGAAGATGCAGTTTGAAACACAATCCTTTGATATCTATTTTTATCACAGGATTTTTAAATATCAACAGGACTCTGTGGATTTTGAGTCTGCCCTGAAGCAATAAAGTGTTACTAACTTTTAAAACTTCTGAAGCTTCTTGAATGCTTCTATAATCCAAGCTTTGAAAAGAAAAAAAAATGAAGAAGTAAATAAATCTCAAAAATGGATGGAATCTCAGAGGTTAAAGTTACATTTTTAAATTTCTATTTAAATTTTCTATTTTCTGTTTGATTTTCTTAGCCTATCAGTCCTATCAGTCTATTAGTCAAGCGTAGCGAAACTTCACTGATTAATTAATTAGTTAACTAAAAGAATAGAAAGAATGAGTAAAATATTTGCAGATGTTGCAATATATATTTAGGAGGTTGGGATCATAATTTTGGGCCTCTGATCTGCCTTCTTTAGAAATAAGTGATAAGACCCATCCTATCAATCCCAGAGATCTATGTACCACACTCTGGAAGGAGAGAGGCTGCACACACCAAGAGGCAATGAAGAATCATGGCATGTGCCGGGTTTCCTTGCTTACTCTATTAGCAAGTGTTCTCAAGCAATAGGGTCTCTCAAGCAGCTCACAAAGTGTTCAGAAAGCTTCCACATGGCTGACTGGGTGGAGATTCCTGGATGGTGACAGGATGGCAGAAAAGATGGAATCTCCATGTACCTTGTCTTCCACTTCACCCTATGTCTCTTCACCTGTATCCTTATGTAGCTCTCTCTCCTCCCTCTCCCTCTCCTCCCTCTCCCTCCCCTCTCCCTCTCCCTTTCCCCCTCTCCCCCCCCCCTCCCCCTGTGTGTGTGTGTGTGTGTGTGTGTGTGTGTGTGATTCACATATGAAAACCAGAGATCAATGTTGAGTATCTTCTTTACTCTCTCTCCACCTTGCAACCTTGAGTTTTGAGTCTGGGTCTCCTGAACCTGGAACCACCAGTTCACTCAGGCTGTCTGGGCTAAGGGATCCTCTTCTATCTTCCATAGAGCTAGGATGACAGACACATACTACAATGCCTGGCCTTTTCCCTGGGTGCTGGGGATCTCAGGTCCTCATGGTTGCATGACAAGCTCTATATTCACTGAGCCCTCTCCTCTGACTCTCTCCTTATGACATCCCCCAAGTGAATCATGAAGTGTAAGTGCTTCCCAGAGTTCTCTGAGTTGTTCAAGCAAATGACCGTAACCTAGTGTGGGGTTGTAGGAATGCCTTTCTATAGCTGGCCATTCAGAAATGCAGGCAACACAGCTTAGGGCTTGCAATTGGACCTGCCATGAGTAAATACAACCTCCAGAGAACCAAACCCTGCCTATGGGATCTGACATTATTGCTAAGCAGGTAACATAAGAACTGAATTGAGTTCAGTGATCCTAGGGTGGGGTCACTGAAGAATTGCTAGCTGAGTGTTCTGTAGGCTTCACAGGGGAAGACTTAAGGGGAAGTCTTGATACCTTTGAGATTATAGAATTGACTTGACCTGTGAGTGTGCATTAGGAAAGCATATATGTGAGCTGGTCTTTCCTCTGAGTCAGTCCCCTATGCCCCTCTTCCACAGAGTGAGAGCTAAAAGCACAAAATAGGGTGGTACCTGGACAAATCTTCCTCGTTTTTTTTTTTTTTTTTTTTGCTTTAAAATTTGACAGCTAACACATTAGAAAACACTTGGTCTGTAACATACATTCAGTAGATTAGCCATACACTTCTGAATACGGATGCCAGTCATGGTATCTCACCCTTTAAGCCAACATCTCAAGGCCAGTCTGATCTACATAGTGACTTCCAACCAGCCAGGCTACATAATAAGACCCTGTCTTACAAGTAATGTTTTAAGTAAACAGATGCCTAAAAGTAACAAACATAGCTTTGTAGTGTTTTTAATTAAGCCAACAAATAAGAGTATTTTAAACAGTTCTACCTTTATAAAACATGACTCAGCAACATATGTAATCTACTTCAATATGTATAGCACGCAACGCTAATTTTTTTTTTTAACAATTTCACCATTTGGTTTATTTTAGAATAAGGTTAATATAGTTCCATACCTGTCTTCAACTGTTGTTAAATAAGCCTTCTCATTTGTGCATGTTTGGTTTGCGTCAGCAAATGTTGAAAGGGTGGGTCCAATCCAGTAGCAGTAAAACCCATGCCGTT
Source organism: Grammomys surdaster (assembly GCF_004785775.1). Classification (NCBI taxonomy): domain Eukaryota; kingdom Metazoa; phylum Chordata; class Mammalia; order Rodentia; family Muridae; genus Grammomys; species Grammomys surdaster. Next base: position 7,815,746 of record NW_021604604.1, read on the forward strand.
TCCAGCCCTATGAACACCATCATGTAACAAGCAAGCAAGAAGGTTACCACGCATATTTATTAGGAAATACTTTTAAATAGTTCCTTCCTGTAACACAAGTTAATAAACAGGAGAGTCTAAAGGAAACACATCAGGATGCTATTAAATGCAATCCTTATTGCATGGAGTTGCTTATGCATTTGAAAGATGAAAACAGCATGACATTGTCCCTCACAGGACAGACAATGACACTAAAGGAAGGGTAGGCTGTCCTCTGGCATTTGAGGCATCCTGCAAGGCACACTACTTGTGAAATGACCCCTCAGGAAACCAAATAATACAGCACAGGATCCATTTCACATGAGGTCATCCCAGAAAATAACTTGAGAACTGTAACCGTAGATGTCTACTGATGTCAAATGTAGGTGGTGAACACGAAACTGTATCTCCTGGCCATTGGATTTCATGCATTCTTTTCCCACATTTCAAATACACAAAATACTACATAAGATCATGCAAACTCAAATTCCAGCGAAGAGTTTGAAAGGAACTAAGGAACTCTCCAGGTACAAAAAATCAAGTTGAAAGCTAAACTTTAGGTTGGCTAGGAGTATATCAATTGCACACTAGGGTCTGGGAGCAGGGTCCTGCTGTCAACACAGAGCATAGTATTTGGCTTTCTTCTGTGATGAGAGTAATGGAAAATTCTAGCTACACAACTCCAAGTTAACAGGCCTATTATCTGCTTGGTGTGTTAAATTTCAAAAAAGAGTCTTATGTTTCAAAATAAATGCCATCCACATATGCCTGCAATGCCAAACTTATGAGACTTAAAAGTTAGATTCCAGCCTGGGCTATATACAGCAGGACCTTGGAAGATAGCCAAAGGTGGGTAACTGTATCTCAGTGATGGAGTGATTGCTTGCTGTTTTCAAGGCTGGGGTTTAAAGAACAATACTGCAAAAATTCAATCAATTGCCAAGACTATGCTATAGAGAAGGTCTAATTCCAACATTGCTGTGCAGACATTGTGTGTCTATATTACCAAATGACAAAGTAGTGTTTTGTTTCCACAAAGAGAATATCTTAGATATTCTAAGAAGAATAAAAAAAACTACATAATAGAAAAACTTCCACAAACCAGGCCATAGGAGGAGCCAGATGGACACTAACTCACACACAAAAGTTATAAACTATTGGAGAAGTTGTCTTGTATTAGGTGAGAACAATCAGAAACCTGTATTACACAGATAATCATGTTTGAGATGATTTAACAACCAAACATAAAATAAAAATCAAACTGTCGAATATTTAAACTAAAATAGAGCTTCTAGAAGAGGAAAATAATATAGAAATGAAGTTTAAAACAATCAGATTAAATACAGTAACTAGGGTTTCATAGAGAAATAGTAAGTTAGATAGATGGATGGGAAGACAAAAAGAAGCTTAAAACATAGAAAACATATTTTTCCTATGGAAATATAACCACTACTTTTAGTGGTTTGACTACGGTTGGCCCAGGTACTGGCACTATTAGGAGTGGCAATGTTGGAATAGGTGTGGCCATGTTGGAGGATGTGTGCCACTGTAGGGGTGGGCTCTGAGGTGCTATGCTCAAGCTCTGCCCACTGCAGAAGAGTCTCTCCTCAATGCCTTTGGAAGACAGTCTCTTCTGCTGTCTTTGAACCAAGATTTCTTGGTAGAATTCTTGGCCCCTGAAGCACTATGCCTGCCTTGACACCATACTTCCTGCCATGATGATAATGGACTCAACCTCTGATACTGTAAGCCATTCCCAAAGAAATGTTTTCCTTTATAAGAGTTACCTCAGACATGCTGTCTCTTCTCAGCAATAAAACCATAGACACTCGTACTAAGGGTAAAGTGCTTGTTGAACAGGTACAAGGACTGGAGTTCAAACCACAATTCATGTAAAAGCTAGGTAGGTGTGGCAGCCACCTATAATCCCAACACTCAAGAGGCAGAGACAGAAGAGCCCCAGGTAAAGATAATTAGCTAGATAAGTAGCCAGAATTAGTGATCTCCAGGTTCAATAAGAGACTTTGCCTCTGTACATAAAAATGAAAGGTAATCAAGCAAGATACCCAGCACTAATGTAGGACACAAACATGTACATACACACACACACACACCTGAACACAGGTGAACAGGCATGTGCACTACATACATATATAAAAAAATAGAGAAAAACTAGACACTAGGATACTGAAAATATACTTAAAACAAGTATCCGAAGTACAGTGAATAGACTAAAAGAGTGACATATGGTTCAAGAATTGAAAGGTAAATACAAGACCTCAAAATCAAGAATTCCATACAACAACAACAACAAAAAAATGAGTCATAAAAATGAAATGAATAAAATACATTTGGGGTTGAATCATAATAAAAACAAAGTTTTAAAGAATGGCTAATCAATGGTCTCAGTTCCACCTTTCTTTCCTGTTAGTACTTAAAACATGCATTTACTCTTTATCCCTTAACTCTTAAGTCAGGCTCAAAAGTGGCTCAGAACTACTTTGTGCTAACATCTTTGTTTAGCATTTTTTGCTCTGGTAGCATAGAAGAGAAAGTGGAATCCCCTGAGGTTGGTGAGACAGCTCAACTTGGTACAGAATATGCCCTGTAGACTCAAGGGTCTAAGATCAATACCCTAGAAGAAAAGACAGGTCTCCTACTAAGGTAGTCACCTCCTGTAGCCAAGCAAGGCTTCCAGGAGAGGGAGGGAGACACCAATCCACCCACAAAACTTTTGACTCAAAATCTGTCTTGTCTACAAGATGTGCAGAGATAAAGATGGAGCAGAGATTGAGGGAAGGCCACCCAATGACTGGCCCAACTCAAGGCCCATCCCATGGAAGAGAGCCAACTCCTGACACTATTAATGATACACTATTAATGCTATGCTTGCAGACAGGAACCTAGAATAACTGTCTTTTGAGAGGCTTCATCCAGCAGCAGATGGAAACAGATGCAGAGACCCACAGCCAAACATTAGGAGGAACTTGGGAGTCTTGTGGAAGAGTAGAGGGTAGGATTGAGGGTCAAAAATACACCAAGAAGACCTACAGAGTCAACTAACCTGGGCCCATGGGGGCCCTCAGAGACTAAGCCACCAACCATTAAACCATGCATGCGCTAAACCTAGGGCTCCCTTGGTGTCCATGTGGGTCCCCTAATAATTGGAGCAGGGACTGTCTCTGATTCTGTTGCTACCTTTGGATCCCATTCCCCTACCTGGACTGGTCTCAGTGGGAGAGGATTCACTTAGTCCTGGTGGGACTTGATGTTCCAGTGCAGGTTGGTACTCAATGGGGGGCTTCCCATTCTCTGAGGAGAAGGGAAGGAGATAATGAGAGGAGAGATTTGTGAGGGTGAGACTGAGAGGAAAGGAGGCTGCAATCATGATGTAAAGTGAAGAAAGAAAGAAAGAAAGAAAGAAAGAAAGAAGGAAGGAAGGAAGGAAGGAAGGAAGGAAGGAAGGAAGGAAGGAA